>NW_027328865.1:0-35732 GCF_048564905.1 Vicugna pacos | reverse complement strand
GTGGGGAGCACTGGGGCCCCTTTCCCAATCATCATTCCGTTTTTGACGAGTATCCTACTCCAGGCCAGGGACTGGCTTAGGAGTGGGTGCGGAACACACTTCTGGCCCGTGAGATGTGAGAGAAATTTCCTGGTGTGGGTGAGAGGTGTATATTCTAGGAAACATGTCCTTGCTCTCGAGAGAGTCATGGGGAGAGACGGCCTCTCTTCTGCTCCTGGGCCCTGTCTGGTGTGGATGTAACACTGACATGCTGCAGCCATCTCGCTACTTGAGGAAGAAAACTTCATCGAGATGGCAGGGCAAGTGGGGGAGGGTATAGCTCAGCGGTAGAGCACATGCTTAGCATGCATGAGGTCCTGGGTTTAATCCTCAGTGCCTCCATTTAAAAAAACGATGGCTCAGAAACGAAAGAACTTGGGCCCTTAGTGGCATCTTTAAGCCAATGAATCAAAGAACTTTGAAATCTCCTCTACGTGGGCACTTACCGTTAATATTAAGTAATACATTTCCTCTTTATTTAAGCCAAATTTTGGTAGTTGCAGCTGAAGGCAATTTCAACTGCTGCCCTTGGCTTCAATTCCACTGCAGAAATGGCAGGTGACTAAACTGCAAGTCAACAGCTGGGCCACTATCTGTGGTGGACACACCTTTTGCTGCCTAAACCGTCTTTGAGATGCTTTCTTTTCTAATTCCTATTCCATGTAGTTTCAGGGGCTGACCCCTGCCTCTACCTTCACAGGGGTCTGTGACCCATGATCTGGCCACGGAGATTACTCAGGCAACCTGACTTCAGTGACAAGGTCCAGAGCGGGCTTATGACCAAAGCAAGGCCAATGAGCAGCATCACTGGGAACCTTACTTTGTTAGGAAAGGGGGATAAGAGTTGGTAAACTGTTAGGTTATCATCTTAGAGCTGCCGATGGCTACTTTTGCCATCACCTGGAAAAAGCCTGAATGAGAATGAAGCCACACACCAGAAAGTCACAGAGCGAGTGCATGGGCTGTAATAAGATGTGGCTCATCCGTGTGGGCTGCCGTACCATAAACTGGGTGGCTTGGACCATAGGAATGTATTTTTCACAGCTCTGGAGGCTGGAAAATCCATGATCAAGGCCTTGGCAAATTTGGTGTCTGACGAGGACCCATTCCTGTTTCACAGAAGTCTTCTCACTGCCTCACCTGGCAGATGGGTAAGGGAGCTCTCTGAGGCCTCTGTGGTAAGGGCACTCATCCTAGTTATGAGGGCTCCACCCTCATGACCCAATCACCTCCCAAAGGCCCCTTCTCCTAACACCATCACAGTGGGGATTGAGACTTTAACACATGAAGCTGGGGGGACACATTTACTCCATAACAACACTGACCCCCATCGCTGCCCAAAGATCAGCTCTACACTTGGACTTTTCAATGGCATAAGCTCAGAAGGTCCCTTTGGCTTAAATCAATTTGAGTTTGTTTCTTTATTTGCAATTAAAAGGATCCTAATTAATACAAAATTACACTGATAGCTACCATTTTCGAAAGACCAATTATGTTCCAGACATATTATATCATTATCTCTAGGCTCACAGTGTGTCTGAAATGTAATATGTGTCACTTCACAGAAGAAAAAGCTGAATCTCAGAGGGTTGTTGAATGGTATGCCCTCTTCACCTGCTATGGACAAGCAGTGCTGGGCTACAATACAAACCCAGTCATAAATCTCTTATACCTCCTCTCATCACTGGCATTAGTAACCTCCATGTTGCAGTACAGAGACCCCATACTTCTTTTTGACATTTGTTTATCTTTAAGTAATAATTTAGCTTTTTGGTAAAAGACAGTGAAGGATTCAAATGTCTGTACTACTTCTCGCCTCATTTCCCAGAATTTTTTGTACAGAGACGGAGCTACTTGCTGCAACCCCTGCAATTTCTCACTTCCTCTGCTCTTGCTGTTTTCTTCTGCTGGGATTTCTTTCTGTTTCTTTATGATCAAATCCCACGCATCCTGATGATACAGCTCAACTATGACTCCTTTCACACAGCCTTCTCCAGTACCTCAAGGTCAAAGCACCTTTCCACTGCATGTGTGCCTAACAGCAATCTCCTCTTACCTATTAATTAAGTTATGAGGGTAGGAGACTTCCACCCCTTAACAGAACGTATGCCCCTTAAGTAATAGGCATTTGATCCAACTTTGTATCCTCATATTACTTAGGATTCTATCAATACTGAGTGAATGAATGAAAGGCATTTCGAGACCCATCTTCACAGCTAAAGGATCATACAGGAAGCCTGTCGGTAAGCATGTGAGGGTCTTCGAATCCCATTTAGCAAGTAATGTGAACAAAGTACACATCTAATAATAAAACAACTTGAACTTCACATAACACTTAGCCCCTTAAAAAGTGAAAACCACTTTATTACGATCTATACTCAAAGTCTTGGTTTCTGTAAGTGGCATGCATTAAGTTGAGTTGTACCAACTTTCCTATTTATATTTTTTACATTTACTTGCATTGAACAGTCATAATAGTAAAATGTGACTTCAAATTCTTCTTTATTTTCATTTTTTTGGTGAATCTAATCCCTCAACGACTTTATCTCTCAGGCTACTGTGTCTATTTTAAGAGTTGGCTTTTTACTAACATTACATGTTTTAAGTAAAGTCAATTCTAGTATTTTGTTTAATTTTAAATTAAAAATTTTTTAATTTTTTTTTAATTTTGAGAGGGAGGTAGTTATGTTTTATTTATTTGTTTGTTTGTTTGAATGAAGGTACTGGGGATTGAACCCAGGACCTTGTGCAAGCACGTGCTCTACCACTGAGCTGTATCCTCCCCCCAAGTCAATTCTATTCCTGATTGATGCTGGCCTGTGCCTCAACTGTTTCTAAAAAAGGATGACTTACTGTTACTTTTCTAACCTCTGCTCCTCTGTGATTACACAATTTGAACTCATGTGAATCGACCTGACCATTTTTAATGGACTCTTACAGGTTGGTTCTCTCATACGCATTTTCACTTCTAAACCATTTTCACAAATTTATGTTAAATAAATGGCCTTACCAGGTAGATTCCAAAGTGGGGGGAAAGCTTCTTTTGTCTAAATAAAAATCTCTGGAAGACAGCTGTCATATCAAGTGTGTCATGTAATAAAGTAAATTTAAAATATGATGCAATACTGTATTTAAATAATTTAATATCAAAATTACATTATGATTAGTGTGCTGAAAGATTTTAAAAAATTAATTGTAAAGCCTCAGCCAAGTCATGTTGCATGTTATCTCATGTCTAGTGTAGCTTCATTTTTAGGTAACAATATTTGACTCATTTTCCCTAAAATTCTTAAATACCTGTGCTAGTTTAGGGGAGGGTTCCTTTATAAAACTGTGTAAAAATGGACAGAACAATTGTCATAGAAAGACATACTAATCAGGTAAAAAAAAACCCAAAGCCAATGTTATAATTAGTCATCTGTGTTGTACATACATGGAAACAACCTTTTACTTGACACATGGATTAACACCACAAATGATGCAGGATTTCAAAGCTTCCGACCTTCATATCCCCAGAAGCAAAATCATGAAAGCAAACTTGTAGTTATCAGCAAGAGACAAGCTTGCAATAAGTTGCTTGGCTGCCAGTCATTTTATATCTTTTTACTTTGGAAGAGCAGGGAATTCCTAACCAGGTACTGATAATCAAATTCCTCCTCTTTATTTATGTAGGACCCTATCCCTAAATCATGTTTTGTTTTGTTTTGTTTTTAAATAAAAGCTTTTTAAGGATCTCTCAAAATGATGAGCTACTCATTTTGGATTAACTTTTCTCTCTCTTTCCCTCCCACTCTCGTCCCTTTTCCTTTTCCCCTCTCCCCACTTTCTTTCTTCTTTTAAAGGATCTTTGACTTTTGCAGTGTTGTGTTGACAGGAAAAGTAAACCTAGAGCTCACATACATTTTCTATCCATTTCCTCTCCTTCTTTTTCATTGCATCAATCCCAGGATTAATTTTCTTTTTAACAACCTGCAGCATCACAGTTTAAACTTTGCGAAACCAAGGCTATGTCAGATTTTGCGGGACGGTATTTTTCGATTATGAGGTGACTGGGGAAATCTGAAGCATCCTAGAGTGTTTAAGTAATTTATTTTTCATAAGAAACCTTAACTGAAAGCCTCTTCTTAAAGTAAAGCCCTGCAGTGGTTTCTCACTTAAGCTTAATTTCAGATCCCTTAAGAGGGAAAAATATCTCTAGTTCCTGGAAAGAAGCAACATCTTAATTCATGATAGTAGGAAGCCAGGACCCAAAGCCTTAGTTTCTGTTTCCCACACTTAACTCGTTGTGTCAACACAGGTCAGCACTGTGCATCTGCAGCTCTTAGGAGTTTCTCACACGTGTCCTGACAACTCCACGATCCCACAGCCTCACTCATGACTTGCACGAGTTGTCGGAGCAGGAGACTTTGAAGCTTCCATTTAAGTGTCAGCAGTGACACATGGTCAAATCTCTGCTTCAAGTAGCTTATGATCTTGCTGGATGCTATCATCTCCTGAAGAAAAGCAACGTTGCCACATCTTATAATCTATTTGCTATGAAATGTTCAGCTCTCATCACCTCTGAACAGCTGAGCGTCTCTGAACATCTCCAGAGGCAGAGTGATTTTTCACCTATTCTATTTTCTTTATCAACACCACCTCAGAGAACTAAACAAATACTTAAAATTCGATATTTAAAAAGTCACATTTTTACACCATGAATGTTTGCCCATTTGCAAACTGTGCAAACAGTAGCATGTTTAAGTTGAATATTATGTCACTAAAAATGAGGGTCTAACAGCCCTCAGATAAATGGTTCACAACTTTTTTTTTCCCTGATAGAACTGATGCTTCTAGTGTCTGTCAATTTAGCTGTAGGGCTTAAAGTTTCCAGTAAACGGGAGTCCACAGTTACTGATTGCAACTCACCTGTCTAACCTGGATCCACGTGGATCCAGACAGACAGAGAGGCATATCTACACCAACACAGCCACATGCTCCAACTGTGTTGCAAACACTGTTTGAAGATGCTTTGCATTACTACATTATTACTACCTGTAATAAACCGTGGAGCCATCATCTATTAGGAAAAAGGAGAAATGTACATCGATGCTCTAAAGTAGCCACAATTAGAAAACAGTATTTGAATTTCTTAAAGACAAAAACTTTCTCGGCATTTGTAGAAGATACTTAAAGGGTAAAATCTTCTGGTAAAATTCGGTCTTAGGTGATCTTTCCTTCAAAAGTGTTCACTCCTCAGACTACCAGAGAAGCATTTTTGCCCTCTGTAAGTGTTCCTTGCTCTTTTATAATAATCATGAATATCACTGCATTATATTGAAAAAACTTCAACATCATCTTGGTCATTTACCCTTTCCTGCCTAAGTAATATACTAAAGTAATTGTAAGTAATATACTAAAACTTGTTTTGTATTTATCTATGTAAATAATATACCAAGTATTATACTAAAACATGTTTTATGTTTATCTATGCAGTGTACCCCTTCTTCTCTGGAAAAGATGCACAGTTACGAGATTTGATGTTTTATAGCAGACTATGCAAACTTCTCAATAATCATCTCATTATATTCATGTATAACCAAGACAAAAAAATTGACTAAGACTATTCAAAGACCATAACCTTTATAATTAAGTGCTTGCTATTATTTTTATTCTCTTATGGATTGCCAATGACTCTTTTTGCTTATCCTTATTATGCCACTTGTCAAGCTATATTATAATTGTGTGTGTGTGTGTTTTATGTCTCCTCCCTAGACTAGAAATGTTTCATAGACAAGGACTGTATAGTATTTACTCATTATTCTAATCTTTGTGCATTAGCAGGAGAGAGAGGGATGATTAACAGCTATGGATTCTGTCCTGTAGCTTTTATCCCCCCAAATCAAATGGAAGATAATCAAGTTTGACACTTTTGATAATCACAGCTAAATAATGTCTTAAACAGAAAAAGCAGAAATCAGAAGGTACTTTAGGATCAGGGTAACACAATTCTCAAAAACACTAAAACAGATCCCTCAAGGAATTGATTTAAATTCACAAAATTTGTCTACAATAAGTGTTTGCAGAGCGGCTAACGTGAGGAGGTACACAGGCAAAAGGGAGAAAGGAGGGGAAAAGTATCCTCTAATGACAGTTGAAACTGTCATTGTTAATATAAATTGAAGAATTTATTCATTGAGAATAAATGTGAAGACGTTATCACTATTTTGAGATGGATTCAAAAACACTGAAGTCGAACAATTTAACCAGAAGTTACCATAAACACTGTAAAACATGAAAATGTGGAGGGTAAACTTGGAATGCTAGAACGGAAGGGCAGTTTCAGAACACTTTAATTATAATCTGCCAAGTTTAGAGATACCAGTATTCTCCGTCAACTGTGACAATATTGTCACTATCTAGATAGTGAGGAGACAGAAAGAAATGGAGCCCAATCAAAAGATTTCACATGCCCTTTAACTTTTCTCGATAAAATTCACTGCTCCTACAGTAACTAGGTATTTCTAGCCCTGCCTTCAACCCTCTGTCAAATCCTAGACTGTTCCTTGGTGTTTGGGACTGGACACAAAGGGATGTCAGCCCTCTAGCCCTGAAGCTCCGCAGACTTCTCTTCCTACCAATGGGAGGAGTCACACTAACCTTTTTTGTTCTTCTTCCCAGATAGAAATTATGGGTCCAGAGTAAGATGCAATTGCAAATGCCCTTTTCAACACACTGACTATTGTTAATATTTACAGTTATTTCCTTCTTCCTGTGGGTCATTCTTGTGTGTTGGCTGGACTGTGGGATAAAGGAATTTCTTGCTATCATGAGGCTCCAATACAGTTTAGCTTTTTTTGTTTGGTTGTTTGTTAAAAGAAGTAACAGGCCCCAAATGGAGTCTCTTGTGCTAAGCCCCACGTCAGCAAACCAAGACTTACTACTGAACCTAACTGCAGTGACAACTTCTCCCAGGAATGTGGTCTTAACCAGTGAGTCTGGAAGTTTCTGGTCTGCATCAGTGAGGTAATCTGCCATACAACCCCCTTTCATCTCCTGGAGGTAGGTTACCTAAAAAATCCACTTTTTCTCATCTTCTGCCTCTAGAAGTCTTGCATTTTGTACAGCTCCCCGGAGCTCCTTTCTCCTTCCTAGATGGCATGCTGCCAGATTCATGAATCATTCAGTAAAGCCAAATAGATCTTTAAAATGTCCTGGATTGAGTTTTGGCCTTTTTTTTTTTTTTTAAACAGTTTCGGTGACAGTGATAGGATCCAAAGCAAACTTCTAATGGCACTTGGGGACAAGTAGAAGTGCAGACATGGTGCCTGCAAACTACTTTTTTGAGTTCACTGTCTTTCTTGCTGCTTCTGAGAGCAGTGGGTAAGTTCTTGCTCTGAGCTCTTCTCTCTTTCATCCAACTCCCAATCTAACTGGCTTCCCAATCCAGGGCGGGGCAGCTTAAGAGGAAAGACAGTTCTACCAGGAGCCCAACTCAGCTGGCAAATGGCTCTGCCCAGAGTTAAGTCCCTAGCCTTTCAGACTGCAATTCCCAGGTTCTTGAGTGGAAACCCTCCAGACCTTAACTCCTTCTGAAAATCCATGTGGGAACCCTTAGTGGCAGCAGGCAGTTCCCCATCCACATGGAGCCCCCAGTTTGCAGCCCCCATTTGCTGAGGTCTGCTGGCTCAATTCTTTACCAAGTCAGTGTTCCACGAGGATTGGTGGTGGTCACACAGGACCTTCTCTCGGCCTGTCTGAAGTGACATCTCTTGGTTATATCAAGGTGCACATGTGTGTTTTGTTTTGTGTAGATAAAAGTTAATTAAAAGAGATGGAATCTTTAATTTCCAAACAGTCAAATGTGCCATCTTCTGGAACACCTGCTTATTTTATGTCTAATAACTATAATCCCAGAAGCTGTAGATATCTGCAAAAATGGCAAAATCTTGCTGTGTCCTAAGAGTCTGGCCTGGTAACCATGGAGTTGGGGGGCCTCACACTATGGCCAGACAGAAAGGTGAGTTGCACCTCATTTGTGGCTAGGGTCCTAGCAAAGCGCTGTCAGTTCTCGGGGGGATTACAATGGCCATTAGAAGGAACATTCCATTAGAGTAGATCATTTCAAAAGTGCATTTAAAAGCAAAGTCTTCCAAATCAACAAACAGAATGAGATACCTATCTTAATTAGTATGCAGAAGCCTTGAAAAGTCTCCAGTATTCCAAAACAGCTTCATTGAAAGATTTGTTGCAAAGGGCTAATGGAAAATTAAAGCTGTAAGGGGCACCTAACACAGAAGTCTGTAAGGCTGCTGTAACTCCCACTGCTCCCTTTCTTCCTCTTTTACTTGAGTACTCGTTCTAGCAGTCCTGTCTCAGTTGTTTTCCACTTGAAAAAGACATAACCATAAACTATATGTGCTGAGTTAATGGCCTTACACCCCACCCCCCAATACCTCCCTTCAGTGGAGGGCCCCCATAAAGGTGCCTCCCAGAGTTGACAAGATTGAAGGAATTTTTTTCTGGTAAATTGCTACGTTTATTCCATTAAACTAAACTGTTAATGCCAAAGGGAAACTGAAATTAAAATTTTTGAAAAATCTTGCCAAAGTCTGGGAAATATTGGCACTACACTCTCTATTTTAAATTCCACTCAGCACCTGCAGATGGGATCTTGGCAAAACTGGAACAAGCTGGCGAAGGGTGAAAATCCTCACCAGGGTCAGCTCTCCCAAATCTGCCTACATTACTTGTTAGGGAGAGGAAAATAAAACATCCCTGGAACCCTCTGAGGAAATCTCTTGAGTCCAGTGGGTCATTTGGTACTGCCAGAAATATTTATTATCTGTCCTAGTTAAAAAACTGGCAAGACTGAAACACCTACGATCACACAAAAACTTGAATGTTCAGAGCAGCACTATCCCTAATAGCGAAAAAGCAGACAGATCCCAATGTCCATCCACACATACATGGATAAATAAAAAGTAGGTTATCTACACAACGGACTGTCATTCACCCATAAAAAGGAATGAAGTACTGGCAAATGCTACAACATGAATTAACCATGGAAATAATATGTTAAGTAAAAGAAGACAAACACGAAGGGTCACATACTATATGGTTCCATTTATATGAAAAGTCCAGAATAGGTAGTCCACAGAGAGTATGTTAGTGGTTGCCAGGGAATGAAGGTAGGAAGAAATGAGGAATGACTGCTAATTGGTACAAAGTTTGCTTGGGGGGCAATGGAATGTTCTAGAGTTAAATGGTGAGAATTACACAATCTTGTGAATATATTTAAAACCACTGAATTGTACACTTTAAACTGGTTAAAGTGATGATTTTTATATCTTGTGAACTTTATCTCAATAAATCTACCTGAAAAGAAAATTGGCAAGACATTTGAAATAATTTTTTTAAAGTATCTCTATGGTCAAAAGTTGGTCAGAGACTGGAAGCTGGTGTTTAAAGCCTGATAGGAATTTTTTTTTTAAAGCCTTCTTCCCTAAGCAAATTGAAAATACTGTATTTGGATGGATAGATTCACAACCCAATTCCTTGAGGAATTAAAAGCAACTGTCCTTAGCTCACAAATCTTTACAAAACCATGAATGTGACTCCAAAAAATTTCCAAGTGCTCACTGGAGGACTTACATTCCTTCCCTGTGTCTTTGAGATATAAATATTTCACCTGGTCCCCTCTGGGTACTTTTACCTAGACCATCCCCAATTCCTAAAACTAAAGGAAAAAAGGAAAAGAGGGTTTTTAAAAATTCACACTGCTCCACATTTTCCGTAAGATTACTTGTCAAGGACAAACACAAATTTTGAGTGTCTTCTTCACAAATAGTAACAGAAAAAACTAGCCATCTGAGCAAGTAAAGTATTCAAACTGTACTTTTATAACAAGTGAATTTTATATTATTGTACCAGTCTTATGGCTAAAATTCTAAAATGAACTGTAAGGTCTCTGTTTCCATCTGTCTGTATATTTATGTATGTTGCAGATGTGTGGTGTTTTGTACCTCTAGATGGTATTACTAAAATTAATTTGTAAAAGAGCTCTATTTAAATGACTTTAAACAAACTCTTATAAACTTAGTATTCATAAAAATCCTCAAAATTATAATACAAAACAACCAAAATGCCTTTCAGCTTCATGTGATCTGGGAAAACATTTGGTATTAAAGGTAGTTTAAGTTTATTGGCTTGATTAAAATAGACATGTCTTAGAGTTACCAACATTCAATATAAACATACAAGCTTTATTCTACCTGGATTTATTAAATAAGTTAATGCTACAAAATTTGTCAATAAGAAAAATAACTTGGTATGATGAAATTTTCACTAGGAATCTAAACCTAATTGTTAAAGACAACTAAATTAAATAGATGTAAGCAGGATAAAAATTTTATTCATAAACTTTTTAAATAATTTCCCCAAGTCCTTTTGGTAACCTGAAACCTTAAAGTTTTCCTAGGTTAAGTAAAATGATGAGTCAAGTTAAATTCACTGAATATCCAGATCATTTCCAAATAAGATTAAATACTGAAACATTCATTACTAACCATAGGTTTCTCCACTTTTTCCTTCCTTTTACAGATGATTGAAAGATATTTTATATTGTTAATAAACATGTTTTATGCCACTCTGAGAAATCTTCTTTAAGAAAGCACGTTTCTAAAAATTATGAAAATATTTGTCTGCCAAACAATAGAATGTTAATGTAAAAGACAGTTTATAATTGCTTGTGTCAGTTTACAATAGAAATCTGAGGTTTTTAAGGGTTAAAAATGCTAAAATATGTAATTAAAATTACTGGAAATAAGGGAAAAGAGTTTTATGTGTGGTCAGAACTGGCTAAGATTGGAATAAAATTAATTTAGTAAATGAGGTTCGATATCAAAAGTAAGTTGGTGCAAAACTAGAATTTGAGTTTTCTCTGTTAAAAGAACAAAGCTATTGTAAAAGCTTTATTTACCTCTAAAGTAATCTGACTAGAAAAACCAAAGACATGGTGTCTTAAAATAATCGCGTCTCATGTTGTCTTTATCAGGTTTTTGATTACTTACGTAAACCGAGTCTTTGCAATACTGAAATAATTAAGTTATGCTCAGAACTATGTACCCTTCTATATTTCCCTGTGAAGTCTTTGTCACTTTGGTTAAGTAGATAATTATTGTTTCACAGTAACCTGTGATCCTATATGACCCAGTATTTTAACATCCTTACATATTTTTGACAAAAATTCCCCCAAATCAAGTTCTAAAGTCTTTCTGACTTCAAGCTAACTTTGGGATAGGAAAAAGGAAGATGTTAAACAAATTAGGCTTACCTGATACGTTAAATTGCATGGGAAGGATTGTCAAATAGGAAATAATACTAAACCTTCTTTATGTTTTGCGTGTCTAAGTATATGTTATAAGTGTGTTCCCCAATTATGTAAAATTCCTGGAAATCTGATATGTCCTAATATAATGTTATCAGTCATAATTCTAGTTTTTAATCTTAAAATGTATGTTACAGGAATAATCACATTTCCTTGTTACTCCCGTTATAATAAACTCTCATCAAATCTTTAATAATAGACACTTTAAGTCTTTTGTCACTGACAGAGAGTTATTGTTTATTCTGATACTTCTGCAGGTGTTCCTACAGAAGTGCTTCATCTTAAGGAAGATTCATGGAAAGAACCTTTATAAGTACAGGTTTCTGATAACTTTAAGATTATAAATGTGAACTAGGTACAAATTTCCAGAACTAATGGAAAAATTGGATTTAAGCAGAATAATACATGAGACTGGATGGACCAAGAAGGGGAAATGTTGCTGGTTCCTTAATGTTGTTTGTCCAGACATAAGGAAACCTTTTTCTCTTAAAGCTATCAGCAATGTGGCAAGATATAGCTTTGTGAACAAAGATGAAACATTTACTTTTATCTCTTTACTCAATCCCCCAACATTTGGAAACACTTGCGTATTCTTTTCATGGCAATATAGTCAGTTATTTTCCTAAGTTAAACAAAAATCTGGTCTCTTTGTAACAGGACACAATTAGAAACACTGGCTATATTACCGAGGCTTTGATTAGAATATCTTATTTGAGAGATATACGCACAGACTTAGATGTGCCCAAACAGTTTTAGGAGATTGCTTGAAGTTTAGGTTAGTTTTCTGGCCTCAAGGAGTTTTTGAGTTCGATCTGAGATTCCTTATCAAAAGCCCCAGAAAAGCAGTATTATGAAGAGCTTGTACAAAAATAAACAAATGGGACCTAATTAAACTTAAAAGCCTTTGCACAGCTAAGGAAACCATGAACAAGACAAAAAGACAACCTATGGAATGGGAGAAAATATTTGCAAATGATACGACTAACAAGGAATTAATTTCCAAAATATGCAAATAGCTCATACAACTCAATATCAAAAACAAACAACTCAAAAAATGGGCAGAAGGCCTAAATAGATATGTCTTCAAAGAAGACATACAGATGGCCAACAGGCACTTGAAAAGATGCTCAATATAGCTAATTATTGGAGAAATGCAAATCAAAACTAAAATGAGTTATCACTTCATACCAGTCAGAACGGCCATCAACAAAAAGCCTGCAAATAATAAAGGCTGGAGAGGGTGTGGAGAAAAGGGAACCCTCCTACACTGTTGGTGGGAATGTAAATTGATGTAGCCACCATGGAGAACAGTATGGAGGTTCCCTAAAAAACTAAAAAATAGAGTTACCATGTGATTCTGCAATCCCACTCCTGGACATATATCCAGAGAAAACTCTAATTCGAAAAGACAGTGCACCCCAGTGTTCATAGCAGCACTATTTACAATAGTCAAGACATGGAATCAACCTAAATCCATTGACAGATCAATGGATAAGGATGTGAATAAAGTAATATTGGAATATTATTCAGCCATAAAAAAGAATGAAATAATGCCATTTGCAGCAACATAGATAGACCTAGAGATTATCATACTAACTGAAGTAAGTCAGAGAAAGACAAATATCATATGATATCACTAATACATGGAGTCCAAAAAGATGATAAAAATAAACTTATTTATAAAACAGAAGTAGACTCACAGACATAGAAAACAAACTTATCGCTACCCAAGGAGAAGGGGAGGAAGAGATAAATTAGGAAATTGGGATAACAAATACACACAGCTGTATATAAAACAGATAACAAGGACCTATCATATAGCATGGGGAACTATATTTAATATCTTAACCTACAATGGAAAAAAAGGTGTTAAAGAATATATATATGTATAGTTGAGTTATGCTGCTGTACACCTGAAACACTGCAAATCAGCTATAATTAAAAATAAATAAATAAACATTTTTAAAAAGAAAAAAGGGAAAAAAACTTACAAGGTCAATCACTATTCTTGCCACAGTTACGTAAATAATCAAGCCAAATTAAATGCAAAAAATTAGTTTTGCTGCGATTATCCTTGGGGATAAAAGAAACAAGGATAATTATAGAGAATATTATGTTTTCAGCTTTCACTATATTAGATTTTACTCCTGTTCATCAACTTCGATGTTTCGTTATATGCTTGTAAGTTGCACTGGATTCTGAATTTTTCTAATGTCCTCGAATATCTGGTTATGACTCTCCAAACTAACGTTTCCAATGTTCTCCCACCCTTCTTATCTGGAATCAGTAAGAATAAAGTTTCCCCTTGAATCTCTTTGGAAGGGACTACACCAGGTCCTCCTCACTACTCAGGTGGCAGCCAGATTTCAGCTGTGATCTCATAGCTAAAGAAGGCTCCACCTGACCTCTGGTCTTGTACAAACTGGTTTGAGTCCTGGGTACTATGGCTCTGAAGGGCACTCCAGACATTGGGAATTACCCTGCTTATAATAGTCATCATAGTCTCCCCAGTGCACTGTGTCCTCTCCAAGGCTTTAAATGTGTGTTCACAGCTGTTAACCACCAGGCAAATGATCTTAAGACTGGAACATAAGAAAAGGAATGAAGAGAATGATGAATTTAAAGATTATGAACCTGAAGCCATGAGCTGTGAATATCACAGGGATTAAGCAAAAACACCATGACCCAGGGACACCACACAAAGATCAACACAGATGTGAGAACTGCAGAGCGGTAGCTGAGAGTGATGCTAATGCTTTAAATTTTGATCACATCTCTCAGTTAAACTGAGAGTCTGATCAAAAGGGGGAAATTGTTAAAAAAGAAGTGGCAGGCCCCACATGGAGTCTCTTGTGCTAAGCCCCGCATCAGAAAACAAAGACTTAATACTACAACTAACTGCAATGACAACCTCTCTGAGGAATGTTGTCTTAACTGGTCAGTCTGGAATTTTCTGGTCAGCAACAGTGAGGTAATCTGCCATATAACCCCCTTTCACCTCCCACGGGCAGGTTACCTAAGCCTGAAAAGTTCACTCTTCCCCACCTTCTGCCTAAAAACCTTCCCTTCTGTACATATCCCTGGAACCCCTTTTTACTTGCTAGATGTAATACTGCCCAGTTCATCAATCATTTAATGAAGCCAACTGGATCTTTAAAATTTACGTGACTAAATTTTTTTTTTTAACACTTTTGTACTTCCTCCCTTTGCACTCCACACCCACATGGCTGGCACATGCCTGCCTGGGCATCTGGGCTCATTGTGTCTTCCTCATCTATAACTTCCACCCCTCCCCATCCAGGTAACCTCCATCTACTCTATGAAGCTTCCTTCACACAAAGAAGTGTGACATCACTCCGTCCTCCGAATACTTGTAGCAACAACAAACTTGGCCTTTTCAAACACTGCTTGGTTATGAGATAACTTTTCACCTATCTCTTATTTTCCTCAGACGGTAGGTTCCTTGAAGGGCCAATTTTTAAAAACACGTTATTCCATTATGCATATATTTATATACATGAAACTTAGCTAGTGCTACATAAATATTTTGGACTAACCATTTAAACAGGCTAGAGAAGATATAATTAGGAATTAAACTAAGTCATAAATCTGAATTCAGATGCAAAATGAGTATGCCACCCCAGATAGTTTTACCAAAAGTGGTTTGATTGGGCTAAATGGGTGACTTTTTTAGATATTTCAATCTAAAGATGCTGTATTTCCATCAATAATTAACAAGAAAAACAACTTGTTAATAAATGATACTAGTAGTTTGTGTAATCAGTAAAAATTCTTCCTTCCATGCACTAAAATAAAGTTCAGATAGTATTAGCAGTTAATTTTTTTAACTAGAAAAAAGAAAGAAACATTGAACAAACCTCTCAGAAGATATTTTCTAAATTCAAAACACTAGAAATTATGAAGGGGAAAAAACCTCCCAGATTTAATGATGTAAAAATGTTAAAATTCTGCATGTGAATTGAAAAATTAACAAAAATTCGAAAACCCATAATAAACTAGAACAAATTTTCTTACTAAATATGACAAAAGAATTGTCTGTAACAATAGATACTGCGGATATTGCATAGGGGGAAGAAACTGAGCCTTGGAGTTACAGACTAACCTATGATGGAATTTAATTACTAGGTGTATGCTTTGGGGCTAATTACTTAAGTGCTATGTGCTCCTTTTTCTCATCAACAGGTAAGAAATGGCAGTGCTCCTTCAGAGCACATTTTAAATAAGGTAAGTATGTAAGGGTTTGGGACAACGCCAGGCACACAGAAGTCACTTAATCAATGGTAGTTTTAGATTTATTACACAAAAATCACTCATACAAAATAAGATAAGTCTTCTAGAATGCAAGCTTCTTGAGGGCAAGGATTTTTGTCTGTTTTGTTCACTGCTGTATCCTTAGTGCCTAGAAAAATATCAGGCACATCTGAAGGTTCAATAAATGTTCCCAAACATAGGGTGAAGCTTTAACTACTTCACCATTGAGAACCTTTGCTATAAACTTTTTTATAAATACTCTTCATAAAATTAGGGGAGTTTCCTCTGTTCCTAGGGGACCAGAAGGTTTTTCCTTTCTTAAAAAAACTGTGACTAATTTTCCTTAAAAAAAAAAAGATACTTGGTATTAGATTTCATCAAATGCTTTTTCTGCACCTGTTAAGAAAATCATTTTATTTCACTTTTAAATTCTGCAAATAAAGTGAATTACATCAATTGAATTTTGTGTGTTAAATTATTTTTGCATTCTTAGGAAAAGCCTAACATTGGCCTATGTTTTTCCTTTCTCGGAATATTCCTGTCAGGTTTCATTATCAAGGTGACACTGACCTAATAGGGAGAGTTAGGAAGTCCTCATTCTTTTTCAATTTGCTGGAAGAGTTTGGTAAGACTGATGCTGTTTCTACCTTAAATAATTGGAGAAATTCCCTGATGAAGCCGTTTGAGTCTGGATATTTCTTTGCAAAAAGTCTTTAAATTACAGATTCAATTCCATTATTTGACAAAGTACTATTCAGCTTTCCTATTTCTTCTTGTGTCTTTTATGCTAAGCTCTTTAATGGTACGTTTTCAAAAGTTACTTGGGTTAGTTTCTAACTAACTCTTGCCTATACTTCAGTGTGGTTACATTATTCATTGAAATACAGTAACATCATTTGTGTTTCTATTCTATTTCAGGCCACTCCCAAACCTGACTTTTTAAATATGCAACATATTAATATGGTTCTAAATGTTAGATTTATATAAGAAGTTTTTTCAAAGAATGATCCTTTCCCCCATTTCTTCTACTTTATTCTCACCCTTTATCCCCCTGTATCTTTCTTATGCAAAATGTAGCATATTTTTATTACACAAAAAGTAACATACTATACTCTTTCGTACTTTGATTCTTTCACTTAGCAATATATCCTAGAAATTATTCCATATCAGTTCACAGAGATCTCCCTTTTTATTTTTGACACAGTTGCATAGTACTCTGTTTGGTGGATGTATCAAGTTTATTTAACTATTCTCCTATGTATGAGCATTTTGGTTGTTTCCAATATTTTGCAATTAGAAACAATGTTGCAGTGTGCTTTTTGTATTGTAGGAGGTATGTCCTGGGGGTTAATTCCTGGAAATGGGATTGCTGGGTCAAAAGGCGCATTTATGTGCTGATTTGTTATTTCCACATTTCCTTCTTTTCAGGTCCTGTGTGCCCTGCTCAAGTGAGGCAGCTGCTGCTGCTGGTCCAGAGTCTGTACCAGCCACAGAATTTCCTTAAAAGGATACAGTTTTATATTATTGGAGGTATCTCTTTGGGTGAAATTCACAGAAGCAAGATTTGTGGCTCAAAAGATAAATGAGCATGTGGTTTTGTTATATGTCAACTTCTCTTCTAAACGGTTATACTAGTTTGGATTCCCACCAGCGATGGGTGAGAGCACCTGTTTTCCCACAGCCTTGCCATCAGGACGTGCTGCCATGTGCTTTTGAATGTTTTCCAGTGCTATGGTCTGAATGTCTGTGTCCCCCCACACCCCACCCCTGCCAAATTCACATGCTGGAATCCTAATCCTAATGCCTTATGTGGTGGTATGAGGACACGAGGCCTCTGAGAGGTGATGAGGTCATGAGGGCTGAGCCTTCATTAGTGTTCTTCTAAAAGAGGCCTAGAAAACTCCCCCTTCCACCATGTGAAGTGACAGTGAGAAGATGGCCATCAGTGAGGAAGCTGGCTTTCACCAGACGTCAAATCTGCCAGCACCATGCTCTTGAACTTAAGCATCGTGAGAAATAAATTGATGTTGTTTATAAGCCACCTAGTGTGTGGTATTTTTTATGGCAGCCCAAATGGACTAGGACAGCCAGTCTGACAGGGGAGAAATAGTAACGCTTCACTGCAGTGTTATGCCTTCTGCAGACGGAGAACTGGATGCCAGCTTCCACCCCAGAACACAGTGCAAACGCATTACGCCAGACTTCCCTCATTCCTGCAAAAAGTCTTTAAATTACAGATTCAATTCCATTATTTGACAAAGTACTGTTCAGGTTTTCTTGGTTTTTGTGTCCTCTCCTGCTAGCGAATCTCAGGCAGGGATCCTCCAGCCTAACAGAGAGGATCTTATCTTAATGAACTTCAAAAGGTACGTGGTCATAGTCTCCATCCCACTTCTCCCAAGGAGTTGATAGCCTTGCAAAATTGCCTGGCCCCTACTCACTTACAAGTTCGTAAACCAAGAAGTACCAAAAGGGGACGATTTTAACCTCACAACCTCCTGACAGATCCTGTGCCAGGGAAACGACATGCCCGTCACTGATAGCAGTGAGAGGGGCAGTCTCCTGACTTCCTCTGAACACAGGCGTCTCTGTCCCTCAGGGGAGAGAAATAGCAGCTGACAGTAAGTCGTTAGTTTACTGATGACGATGCCACTGACCCCAAAGACGCCATCTCTAGGAATGTTTTTCCATCCTCACGTGCCAGAGAATGTCCCAGACTAGAGGTGCCTCTACGTTAAGTATTATCCTCCAAAGAGCTTGACAGACAACTCCCAAGCAGTTTGGCGGCGGGGGGTGGGGGGTGGGTGATGAAATCAGAGGAAATGACAGAACTTCTGAGGAACTGGGTGTCACAGCCACTGCTATACCTGCCCTTAGCACCCTGGACACCTCCAACTAGAGACGTGCTGGTTGGCACACTGAGCTCTCCCCCACCCCACATGAAGGCGCTAGAGACTCAGGGGTACTTTCTTCAGTGAAGGAGCAGGACAGGCTCTTTGTCCCCTGCCAGGGGTGGCACCTCCCTGTGGCTCTCCCTCATCCTGCTCAGCCAGCTACAGACCCCTGCAACCCTGTGGTTGCAGCTGACATTTTTGAACCCCTTGTGCCCCGATGGAACATGCCTCACTCTCCAAAAATTGCTGATGGGCTGGATCAGCACACAGTAAGCAGACAATCCCAGAACGGACTCCCCCAACCAGCAAGCGAAAACCTTCTCAGGGGCTTTTTAGTAGATAAAATAATGAAGGAAAGATGCGGGGAGGAAGAAAAGGAGAGAAGTTGACAGACTGGTGTTGATAGAATGCCTTCTAAATCCCCTGGTGGCCAGGCACAGTGGCAACCCGCGTAGCCCATTTCAATTCTAATTAGTCCTTTATTATGTAGTGAGCACCCCATGGACAGAAGAGCTGAGATCCTTACATCATCCAATATTCCTGCCACCTGTGAAGCTTTTGCAGTCTGGCAAAAGGAACAATAAAACCAACAGCAAAATTGGGAAATCTGAATTATTTAGGACATTTGAGTTATTCCCAGGTTTACCGCCAAATAGCTGTGTCTGCTGTACGTTAGATGATTATGCAAATGTAAATTATAACACTAACCAGCTACTTTTTTTGGTACACAGTTTAAATCCCACAGAAGAATAGATTAACTTCTCAAATAATGAAACATCGACACACGTAAGCAAAGTATCTGGCATATAGTAACCACTCAAATGGTTTGTGAGGGAGCTGGAATCATAAGAAAAATTTTATGTGTAATTACAGACATAATTTTTCAGGGCAGACAGTCCATCATCTTTTCAATGGACTATTATCCCCCAAAAGGTTAGCAACAACCAGATGAGGCTACGGCATTTCTTTTAATCTGTATTAAACATTACACACATAATAAAGCAATAGCCCTTCCATTATGCTATTTCATACTTTTCCTAAATAACATAGCTTTGCTGTAATCTTAGTGACTATTGAAAAACACTGAAAACAAAGATGTGCAAATGTAAAATTAGTACATTCACAATGTCCTTGAACATTATTATTCTGTTATGCTTGAAAAAAAGCTGTATCCATTTTTCTTAACAATAAACAGTTTTCTCTTCCAAATGATGTTTCCTTCCAAGGAAATTCACTTTAGGAAAAATATGAATTTTCACAAATATGAACTAAAAGAGATTTTCAACTTCTTAGAAGTTTCTATCAATCATCATATTGTTTGGGGGAATATTAAGCCTATTTGCCAGAAAATTCAGATCTTCTGATATATCCAGTGTTTGTTTATTTGAAAAATAGGCCATTAAAAGTAACAGATGAATATGGAGACGAACTATGAGATAGCTATAGAATTTTTTAAAGGAACTACGGGGTTGGCAGGATAAAGAGAAGCAGCATGATAAAAATCTAAAGAATGAGTGAATATTTGACATTTCAACAGCTCAAGGCCGTATAAATGACTTCCAAGCAGAAGTATTCATTTAAATTCTAGGCCCTCAAGCAAAATGTCATAAGGTAAGAGGAATCGTGAAGTGCTCTCAGGACTTAACTCCCACCGACAAAGAAGAACCTGATGGCAACATGGGAATGACAGAAACAGAGAAAAGAGCCCATGTCATCTTGGAGCTCACAGAAGAAATGCAGTGCTGGACATTTCTGGACACACATTTCAGACTGACTTAAAAGTTGATTCAGAAAGTTCCAAGAAGAATAAGAACATGCCAAAAGCCAGAAACACAAAGGAAAAATGACTCACGAAGATCAAAGATCCTGAGCAGTGAAATTCTGACTATACATTCAACGTTTCAAACAAGAGACGTGGGTGGGCGTGATGGACATCAGGAGAGACTAGCGCGGCTGTGTGGGGAGCTCAGGCTTCTAAAGGACAGGAGTCAAATATGGATATGAGTCAAGCAGAAAAAAAAAAAAATAAAGGCAAGTATAAACCATGGCATTAACAGTTAGGACAAGTCAGGGAAGTCAAAGACCAAAGTGAGCAGAGACTGGAGGACAAGACAGTGTTGTTTAAAGCACTTGATATATGTCAAGAAGTGTAAGCCATGAAGTTTGCATTGCTATTTCCTTCATTTTAAAGAGGAGAGAATTCAGGTGCAAAGAGGTAAATTTGCTTCTGCGGTAACATATACCTGTTACAGAGTGGAGCAGAGATTTCGAAGCAGTGAAGGCCACTGACTCCTTCCTTCTGGCCCCTTCGTGTGAAAGAATCTCCTTTCATCCCAGCTTTTCCCATCTCAATGAACCGTCCACCGTGACGGTCAAGGAACAAAGAGCAGACTGCTGAAACTGTGCCAACTAGCCCTTCCTCCTCCTCTCTTGGGAGAGCTGTCTCTGCAAGCAATGCTCTCAGATGCTCTCAGCCTGGAGGTAACCTAGAGGTGAAGGCCTTGCCCTCTAGAAGGTCTGCAGTGGTCCAGAGCTGCCTGTGGCTGATGGGGAGCATCTCTCAAATCCTGGGGTGCAGCTCTATCTAGCTCACCTGCAGCCAGATATGCCAAATTCTCCAATATCTGCTCCACTATCAGTCGTATAGGTGATAGTCTTATTTCCCCTAGGCCCCATTTTTGGGGTGTTCCTATTTTCAGTTGTTTCAGAATACAGGCTTTTCAACAAAGCCCTGTTTTTATGACCTCACGTGTGAGCCCCTAACCACTTAGCAACGCCGTTTTGCTCATGTTTTCTGTAAGATGGGGTAAGGCTTCCAGATGGCAGACACCATTGCCATTTTGTGACTGTCTTTCCCAGAAAATGCAATATTTTGCTAAGTTAGAAATGGAAAAGCATGATTACGAGAAAACTGGAAATCAAGACAAGAAAGGGGAGGCATAAAAGACCCTGTAAATTCTTTGAATAAAGCCAGTTTCTCAGACCCTGAAAAATGATACAGCAGCCAGGTTAAATGATTACCACCTCAGAGCTCCTTTGAGTCATAGAAGTTATAGAGTATGGAAAAACATGTCCAGAAGTCTAGAGACGGGCAAATATCCACAGTTTCCGAAAGGCTGAAAAAATGGGGAAAAAACCTCAGAAAATTATAAATAGTAATTGTTGGGGCTTGACATCAACCCTCAAGAACCTTATAAAACAGGTTTGTGAGACACTGATATGATGAAAAACTATAGTCAGGATGGGTCCACTAAAAAGGTATGTTGTTCCTGGCTCTAACAGAGTGAAGCCCTGGTATTGTTTCTGGGTTTATTTATTTATTATTATTATTATTATTTTTTGGTGTGTGTTTTGTTTCTAAGCCAAGTACTAAGCTTTAAAACATATAAAATACTGATGCTTTCTGAAGAGACAGAGACTAAAATTATGCTTAAAATCTGGTTCACTTGCATAATTTCTGCTGTGTGGCAATAGTAAATATATATTTACACATATGTGTCTCCAGTTCTTAATAGCGCTTAAGTTGTTTGTGCGAGCAATGAAGGCACTCAAAATCCTGATTGCTGTGCCAAGCCCCTTATTTGTATGCCCAGATGGCATCCTGCCCTTCAGTCATCATGTCTTCCAGTTACTGGCCCTATGTGACCAATGCTGGGGAGAAAATGGGACAGGACTTGTCTTTCTGTATATTTTCTAAAAGTTATTAAAACCATTGCATTAACTGTATGCTCCAAATGTTCATTAAAAACTCAAACCAAGCCCTTTTTACCTTTAGGAATTATGAAGAATCTTTACGTATTTATATAACACATTGTCCATTATAATGCATGCCTGCTGATACTATTTTCAAGAAGAGAATATTGTTTTAAACTAGTAATAAACCAAAATTAACTGAACAAAACAGTATGCTGCCCCAAATTCATTCCACTAATCTGTTAGATAAGTTTACTGGTGTGTTTATCAGGAGATGCTAAAGAAGATAGTGTATCTCAATTTCAGCAAAAACCACAAACAGAATTTTATAATATGCTTGATCTGATGGTGGAGAGGTAGAGGCAGGGTCACACTGGTAAATGGTGTGGCCCCTGGAAAATCAATCATAGCAAACGTGAGTGACATTTGTGAGGTGAATGGGGTCTTGGCCTTCTCATCACTATGTTGTACACACCATGTATACACAATTTTTGTTTGTCAATTATACCTCAATAAAGCTGGAAAAAAGTAAAAAATAAATACAATCTTCAAGTTGCATTAAGAAAAGAAAAAGCCCCAGATCATGGCAAGAAACATTCCCGACGCACTCTTCAATAGTCAAAGCACATTTTGAGTTTTGAGTGAGTTTCTGAACACTGCATGTTAAGAGAGAGGTGGACAAACAGGAGCAGGCTCAGAGAGCAGTGAAGAAATGGGGAAGTTCCTGGGGGCCATGTCAATTAGAACAAGGCCAGGAACCTGGGAATTCGATTCTGGAGAAGAAAAGACAGTGATAAACATGGAAAGTGGCTTTCAACCTATTTAGCTGTTTGGGGTAACAGATTTTCCTTGTATAAAATGAAGAGGCTTTAAACTGCTGAGGTCTTTTTTTTTTTTTAAATTGAAGTATAGTAAGTTTACAATGTTGTATCAATTTCTGGTGTACAGCCTAATGTTTCAGTCGTACATACATATATATTCATTTTCATATTCTTTTTCATGACAGATAACTACAAGATATTCAATATAGTTCCCTGTGCTGTACAGAAGAAACTTGTTATTTATCTATTTTATATATAGTAGTTAGTATCTGCCAATCTTGAACTTCCAATTTATTCCTTCCCACCCCTCCTCAATAACCATAAATTTGTTCCTCTATGTCTGTGAGTTTGTCTCTGTTTTGTAAATAAGCTCACTTGTGTCCTTTTTTTTTTTTTAGATTCCACATAGAGTATTATCATATGGCATTTTCGTCCTCTTTCTGGCTTACTTCACTTAGAATGACACTCTCCAGGTCTATCCATGTTGCTGCAAATGACGTTACTTTATTTTTTATGGCTGAGCAGTATTCCATTGTACAATGATCCTAGTCTCAACTTCTATGTGCCTTCTGTACAAACATAGAAAAAAATCACAGTAAAGAATGAAATTGGATCCCTCTTACTGAAAAAGACAGAATTACAGTCAGTGGGTAATGGTTACAAGGAGGTAAATTTTTAACTAAATATAAAAGAATGTTCTAACAATTAGATGTATCCTAAAAGAATGAGGGCATTGATAGCTAGTAAGCAGACTGACAAGAGATATGTGAGCAGTGAATGGTGATGGTGATGATGATGATGTTTATCTGTATTTAATTGTTATCATCACTGTTACAATATATTAGGTGTCTACTCAATAAGCCAGTCTCTGATGGGACCCTTGACATATGTTATCACATGTGGATGAGCTTCTGTTGGGATTGCCATGGTGAGCGTTCTTCAGTGGCTGGAGAGATCAGTGGCTGGTCTAGATCAATGGTTTTCAAACTCTGGAGGACTAAGTCAAACACAGATGGCTGGGTCCTCCTCCCAGAGTTCCTGATTCTTTAGGTCTGAAGAAGATCCTTAGAATTCACATTTTTAACAAGTTCCCAGGTAATACTGATGCTCCTGGTTCAGGACCCACTGGCCTAGATGATTTCCAACTTCCACCTCAATGCTAAGACTCTAAGTTTCAATAATTAACTTCAATTTTCTCCATGAGCAACAAAGAGATCCCCACTCCTGAGAGCAAGACCTTAAAACAGCAAAATCAATTATAAAAAAAATCAGATCACTGAGAAATTTTTTAAAAATCCCCCAACTTCCCCTCACTTCTTTCTTAAAATGCTGGTTTGTCTTTTCCCTTTTTTTAGTAGAGTTAAATTGCTGTCATTTCTAAAGGGGCCTCGGTTCTTTACCATTGTACAATTTCAGACACTTTTATTACTGTTATCTCCCAGGATCTGAAATTTGAAAAAAAAAATACCCTATACTATAAATCATTACCAGTACTATGTAATGAAAATATTGTTAAAGTGTTTCAAAATTCTGGAAAGATAAACTTTTTGGCTGAGGGTGAGCATGGGAGTGAGTATTTGGAGATGAGGTGTGTGTGTGTGTGTGTGTGTGTGTGTACATGTATTCCAGAGAAAAGTAAAATTTCATCCCTAGTTGCTTCAGGTGACTTTTCCCTGCTATTTTTAATGCTGTTCATGATTTGGATTTGCAGCACCCCAGGGGTCTTTAGCTATTTCAAGAGGTGTCATGAAATTCTGAAAAGTTTCTCAAGATAACATTTTAAGTCACTTCAATGGAAAAATTACATATTTTTTCCGTACAGAAAATTTCCATCTTGGTGAAAGGGACAAAGAAGGATGTTTAGAATGGAAATAAACAAAAAAACTGGAAGTTACTGGTACAGTATTGAAACTCCCATTCTGTGCTTGTTCCTAAACAAATTGCAAAGTGGTTGTATTCTGTGCCCCAAGAGATGTGGCATGTAAATCAAACACCACATGTGCCACATATTTTGAAACGAGAAAAAAAAAGAAAGCCCACATCTTCAAGCATTTCTCAATTATCTCATTAACAGATTGTCTGGAATAACTAAAAGCCCTAATGGTTGTTTCTCTCTGAGACTATTTTTATACTTAGAGGTGAAGAGCTGTTTTTCCCAAGGACCTAAGAGTTGCATTCAATTAATGTTAAAGGTGCCACTAACAGGGGCTGGAAAGTGGTTCACGGCTCTTTTGCAAAAGGAAGTTTTCTTCTCCCATCATGCATGGTCTCTTTTCTCTGAAAACCATTCCCAGAGCTGGGGAGAGGGGACAGAGAGTGTTTTAGAGTTGAAAGGGTGTCTGGACCTCCAGGTGGAGAGAGAGCTGAGATACTAACATTATCATTGCATTGATTAGGCACTAACCCCAAAAGATTAAATTTTAAAAACGAATAAGCCCCTGCTAATTGTCTATGTATGAGAAAGAAACATTCTTTGTAAACACCACGCACACCTGTTTTGTTCTTCCCTATAAAGAGCGGCAGGTGGGCAGGAGCGAGCTCAGCTGTCTGTGGGCTCTGCTGAGACGGACCATTAGCAGAGGCCTGAACCCACAGTCCCTCAGGTCCACTTCCTGCAATTTCGATTCTCAGCATCTCACTGGACTCATCCCACTGCCCAGTTCTCTCCTCCCCAGGATTTCTCAACCCTTTAAACCGATGCCAGCTTCTCATAACTATAAACATCTCATTCACACTTCCTGCAGAAATCCTAACCCGGCCCTCAGGATCAGGGCAGGGAAAACGCCAGCTAGGAATCTCTGTATTTTCTCTGTAACCTAGCAGCAACAAGGGTGTTGTGTTTTGTTTTCTGAAGTTGGCGCCATATACATAATAGTTTGGTTATATCTTTATAAAATCAAAATAAATGATAAGATTATGTCTCCTCAGATTTTTCACTTGCCTTCTCTCACCCCATTCCCCACGTCCCAGAGATTCTAGTGTTTCTCTCAGAGCCCATTCCTCCAGTTCAGAATTGATGCTCTAATTTCTACTTCATGACCAGGACTGGCTGTACAACTTGTGGGGTCCAGAGCTAAATGAATATGTGGGCTCCCTTGCTCAAAATTTATTAAGAATTTCAAGACACCAACAACAGCATTAAACTGATGGTGGAGCCTTTCTAAGCCCAGGGTCCAGGGTAACTACACAGATTTCATGCCATGAAGTTGGCCATGATCATGACGTCTCAGCTTCTGCTCCTCCTGTGACTGACCCTCTGTTTCCAACTCTGATCCTTAAGAGTACCAATATGATTGGCTGAGATAAGCATTTCATTCCAGGGTATGTCACTGGTTGCAGGCAAGCCTACTCATTGGAGGTCCTTTGGTCAGTTAAGTGTCAGGCCCAAGCTGTTGAGTGTGACCAGAGTGAGGAGGGGATGGGGGTAGAGAGTGGATCTCCAGCACAGGGCATGGCCACCAATGGAACAGAGGCAGTGGAAGGGGCAGTTTTTCTTAGGAGGGGATGTGAGTAGGCAGACAATCATTGACTTTGTTGGTACAAAATATAAAAATATGCATTGGAAAGTGGGTGTGAAGGGACAAATTGGGAATTTGAGATTTGCAGACACTTAACTACTATCTACAGAATAAATAAACACCAAGGTCCTACTGTACAGCATATTTTTTTTCACTGAGAATGCAGCTTTCATTGGTCACTTCACCTCTTAACCATCCGCTAGAGAGGGGTGGGGACTCTGCATCCAGCCCTCCCCGCCAGGGCCTTCTGGCTGGACTATATTCAATATCTTATAGTAATCTATAATAAAAAAGGATATGAAAAGGAATATACATGTACATGTACGACTGAAACATTATGCTGTACACCAGAAACTGACACAGCATTGTAAATTGACTATACTTCAATTAAAAAAAGAGATTGAAAAAATAAAATTATATGGCTAATCTTAAAAAAAATGCACTTTCAATCTGAGCCTGACACCTATGGATATAAAATGGAGTCATAACATTTCAGAGGCTAGTTTGGGGGGGGGCAAATGAGACAATGGCACAAACAAATGGGATGTAAAGCCCTAACAAATAATTGTTATTACCACTGTGACTAAGGGAGCTTATACAGAGTGGAACCTGATTTCGTATCCCAGAAACATCTGTGTGTGACTCGTACACTGTCAGGACGTTGCTTCTCTGGCGTCTGCCCAGGACAACGATTACTGTGAACCAAACAACACAGGTTCTGTGTACTGAGGGCAGACACACACCAGGGACTATGTCTTCATTCAGATATACAGAGGAAATGGGTACTAGAACTGAATGGGAACCAAGGGACTTCCTATCTAATAGACTGCAGCTCGTGATATCTCTAATCTGTTGATGAAAGCACATGTTACCTATAGAAAAAAAAAAGAATTTTCTAACATTCCCCTGAGTCTGTCAGGACCTGGGAGTGACTGTCCCACTTTATTATCACTATGATCATACCTGTACCTATTCTAGGCTTAAAAAAAATTCTTTTTTTTTCCCCCTGAGGATTTTAATCTAATTGATGAACTCCTTTCAATTTAACTACTGAATCAAGTCATGGGTTTTAAACTCCAGGCCTTACCTTTTGCCATTTTTATCTTCCCCCTTCCTTGGTCTCATTGCAGTTACATTTTATCATCTATACAAGAATTTAAGTTGATCAAATGAAGGATTTTTGAAACATTAAGGATTTTGAATTCCAGCAGTGATAATCAGCAGCATTTAATGTTTAGGAATTTTTCCCTTTTGTATCTATGAGACTGGGTGAGTGCGTGCGTGTGTGTGTGTGTGTTTAAAGAATTCTTAGATTTACAACTGTTTAAGAAGAAAGTTCCAACTGCAAACACTAGGAGTCATGCCAAACAGAGATTTCCACACAACCTTACATGATGCTCACTGAATTAATTATTACAAAGAAAGTTTCATGCTATTCAATTCTGAAAAAGAATCAGGAAAGTAAAAATCTAAAGAGCTGTGCTTTGGAGAAAAAGAAGTTTGTGATGGAGCATTTTGAACAGCAGAGGGTGGTTGGTTAGGGTGGGGACACCTGCTTCCTTCAGGCCCCAGTGGTCCCAGGTAGGGCAGCTTGCATCTGCATAATCCTGAAGGACACTGCACTTAGCCTTTGTGATGACTTTCATTTGCCAGACGTGCTACACTTAGGATGCTGCTCATATTAGCAGTTACAACAGGTTTCCAAAGATTGGTGGCAGCCCGAAGTGGAAAAGATCTTACTAACTACCCTCCAAATATTCATTTGAAGAATGTGTGTGTGTGTTGGGGGTAAGGGGCACCATGTGGTCATGTATTTACTCAGCCAGCACGCTGGAGAACACTGGTTTCTTACCACTTGTTTCTAGGCGGAAGCAAGTTCAAAACCCCTCAGTTGTTTTGAATGTCAGCTACTACACAGATACAAAAGTCATGTACTTAGAGAACATGGAATTATAAACAGCCTTAGGATATTACTCTTTCCCTTCCACCCTTCAAAAATCAATTTGGATCTTTAACTTTCCATTTTGGTACAACACTCTAGACAAGGAAGAATTACATAAATAAGTAAGATTTCAAAAATGTGGTGAGGAGTGTGTCAAAATGCCTTAAACAGCAGTGTGGGTGCTGGAGGACTTTCAGTTCGCAGATGTTCCAGTGCTCTGCGGGCTTCACTGGCAAAGGACATCATCACAGATTTTGAAAAGCATTCATCTCCTGAAGGACAAAATCTAAATACACTTACTATTAAGAGAATTGATAAACTGCTTTCTCACCATGTAGGTGAAAACTCACAGAGCCATATTTTAACTGTTAGTTTGTCAAGGAAGACTGAGAAACAACACTTTCCTGTGTGTCCAAATTGGGGACCAATGGAATTTTGAGCACTTTCAAGCTCTTCTCATTGAAATTTTGCATAGAATTGGTAGAACTCTGATTCTTTGATGATCAGAAATTCATTTTGGACTATGGCTAATATGACCAGCTATTCCATTTTCCTGGGACAGTTTGGTCTGTGGCTGGTAACTTGCCATCTCATTTGACTTAGCATTAATCCAGAATGCACTTAAAGCTTTTTAACAATGCATTATTATTATTAATAATAGTTGCATTAAAATAAGTTTGAGTTTGATAGACCTCCATTTTGTACTTCAAGTTTCTGATACTGTCTCATCCAGTAGCAAGCAAAGCACACATATGGTGATCCTAGTTCACACTTAATATGTGGTTAAATCTGAAAGATGACCAGCAATAATCTATCTCTCCTGGGCTGACCCTTTCTCCAGCAGAATGTCAATTAACACCCTCTGCATCAGCTATCGATTACTACATACTAAACCACTCCAAATTTAGTGGCTTAAAATAACAATGGTTTATTTTTCACAATTCTGTGGACTGACTGGGTGGCTCTTCTGCTAATCTCACCTGGGTGAAACCATGTCGCTGTATTTAGTTAGTGATTGGGCTCAGTAGGGAGGTCCAAGATGGCTTCACCCACTCATGTGGGGCTCTCATGCTGGCTGTCAGCTGCCATGCTTTGGTACTCCTCCTAGTAGCCTCTGATCTAGGCTTCTTCATAGCATGATGGTCTCAGAGTTCCAAGGTGGAAGCTGCAAGACTTCCTGTTAAGGCTTCAGTTTTAGAACTCCTTGAACATCATTTCTACCACAATCCATTCGTCAAAGCAAGACATAAAGTTCAACCCATATTAAAGAAAGTAGAAAAACAGATTCCATCTCTTTGTGGAAGAGTGACAGTATTCCATTACAGTAGAGCATTTATATAGAAAGGCAGGCTTCACTGGAGGCTGATACCATAACAATCTACCACATCTTACTTTAAAGGACAGCATGCACAGCTCTTGATGATAAACTGAAGTATGTTGAGACACAAGGAGTTGGGGACATCCACCTCATTATGTTCTCTTGTGGTGGAGGGAGAAGTATTTGTTACTGATAACCCTACTGGCCATTTTATATACCAGCTGGTGGTACATTGTCCTACACTGAGGCTTCAGATGCACAAAGCTCTTGAACATCTACCCAGCACGGCTGTTGAGAAACATGGGCAAAAATAAATTTAGCAAATGTGAAATATGCATAGAAAAAAGAGGATGAGCACTTCTACAAATATTTATTTTATTTTTTATAATGCTTTTTACTTTTGCAATAAATCACTTAAGGAGTTGTGAGCTTTAAAAAAGTTCTTTACTATGATGAACATGGAACTTGCATAAAATACTTGTTACCTTTAACACCACTGGGGCCACAGTAACACCACTATTTAAAAACTAGAAAAAACAAGTATGATGATGAAGCATCAGTATCTACCTAAAAACTACTAGTACTTTAAGAAATATTATGCCCAAAGATGATGATTTAACACATGAAGCTGCAGATGGTAAGTTTACTTAAGACTTCATAAAGCATGACTTTTTATTTAGATCAAATAACTGCTTCACTCATATAGCCAAGTTTTTGTGCACAGGTGAGAAATGAAGGATTAATTATTAATACATTGGCTCTAGCACTTGAAAAAAAGTGCAAACAGCTAAGTGGCATCAGTATGACATTAACATTATCAAATGCTTCAACAGAAAATCAGTTAATTCCACTAACAATTTTATGCTTTTTTAATTTAATTCATGGAATCATAGCATTTTGGAGTTTCATTCTGCCAAAACTAAAACATATCTCATTAGTGTGAATGGGAAATCACTTAAAAAGTTTATCACTGAAGATGAAACTCATTGCTTTTGCCATGAATGAAAATTTTGGTGAATAAAGCAAATTTTAATGCATAAACTCAAATTTGGTGAATAAAGCATCATACAAAAAACAACATTTTTACTAAATTAAGAAATCTGTAGATCAGAAATGTAGTTGGAATGGTGGGGGGAAGGTCAGAGCTGATGTTGAAAACAATGTAGTGTGGTAGTATGCAGTTTCTTTTGGCTGCCCATCATAAGCTGAATTCTTAAAATGTTTGATCCTTTAAATAACTGATTTTTTAAGTCTACCTAATGTTCCATCATGATATTATACCTTTTTAAAATGACCTCTAAGCAGTTAGACAAGAAAAAGAAATAAAAGGGATCCAAATTAGAAGAGAAGAGGTAAAATTGTCATTATATGTGGATGACATGATACTACATATAGAAAACCCTAAAGGCTCCACACAAAAACTACAAGAGCTGATAAAAGAATTTGGCAAGGTATGATACAAGATTAACATACAGAAATCAGTGGCATTTCTTTACACTAACAATGAAATATCAGAAAAGGAAAGTAAAGAAACAACCCCTTTTAAAATTGCATCAAAAAAAAAATACTTAGGAATAAATCTGACCAAGGAAGAGAAAGACTTATATGCAGAGAACTATGAAACATTGACTAAGGCAATTAAAGATGACTTAGAGAAATGGAAAGATACCACACGTTCTTGTATTGGAAGAATTAATATTGTTATAATGGCCATACTACCCAAATCAATCTATAGATTTAATGTGGTCCCTATCAAATTGCCTATGACATTTTTCACAGAATTAGAACAAATAATCCTAAAATTTATGTGGAATCACAAAAGACCCAGAATTGGCAAAGCAGTACTGAAGAAAAAGAATGAAGCTGGAGGAATAACCCTCCCAGACTTCAGACAATACTATAGAGCTACAGTAATCAAAACATCATGGTACTGGTACAAAAAACAGACATATGGATCAATGGAACAGAATAGAGAGCCCAGAAATAAGCCCACAAACTTTTGGTTAATTAATCTTTGATAAAGGAGGCAAGAACATATAATGGAGTAAAGACAGTCTCTTCAGCAAATGGTGTTGGGGAAACTGGCCAACAGCATGTAAATCAATGAAGTTAAACTACTCACTCACACCATACACAAAAATAAACTCAAAATGGCTTAAGGTCTTAAACATAAGACAATACACTATAAACCTCTTAGAAGAAAACATAGGCAAAACATTATCTGACACAAATCTTAGCAATGGTATACCAGGGCAGTCTACCCAGGCAATGAAAATAAAAGCAAAAATAAACAAATGGGACCTAATTAAATTTATAAGCTTTTGCACAGCAAAGGAAACCTTAAGCAAAACAAAAAGACAACCTGCTGAATGGGAAAAAATATTTGCAAATGATGCAACTGACAAGGGCTTAATTTCTAGAATATATAAGCAGCTCATACAACTTAAGAAAAAAAAAAAACAACCCAATCCAAAAATGGGCAGAAGACCTAAATAAGCAATTCTCCAAGGAAGACATACAAATTGCCAATAGGCACATGAAAAAATGCTCAATATCACTAATTATCAGAGACATGCAAATCAAAACTACAATGAGGTATCACCTCAACCAGTGAGAATGGCCACCATTCAAAAGTCCACAAACGGTAAATGCTGGAGAGGGTGTGGAGAAAAAGGAATGCTCCTACACTACTGGTGGGAAAGTAGTTTGGTCCAGCCGTTACAGAAGACAGTATGGAGATTCCTCAAAAGACTGAAAATAGACTTACCATGTGATCCAGCAGTCCCACTCCTGGGCATATATCCAGAGGTAACCTTAATTCAAAAAGATACATGCACCCCAATGTTCATAGCAGTACTATTTACAATAGCCAAGACATGGAAACAACCTAAATTTGTCCATCAACAGATGACTGGATAAAGAAGTTATGGTACATTTATACAATAGAATACTACTCAGCCATGAAAAATAGTAAAACAATGCCATTTGTAGCAACATAGATGGACCTGGAGATTATCATTCTAAGTGAAGTAAGCCAGAAGGATAAGGAAAAATACTGTATGATATCACTTAAATGTGGAATCTAAAAAAATGACACAAATGAACTTATTTACAAAACAGAAACAGACTCACAGACATAGAAAACAAACTGATGGTCACCAGGGGGAAAAGGGGGTTGGAAGGGATAAATTGAGAGTTTGAGTTTTGCAGGTACTAATATGTATGAAATAGATAAACAACAGGTTTATACTGTAGAGCATAGGGAACTATATTCAATATCATAAAGTAACTTATGGTGAAAAAGAATATGAAAACGAATATATGTACATTTATGTATGACTGAAGCATTATGGTGTACACCGGAAATTGATACAACATTGTAAACTGACTATACTTCAATAACAAATATACATACAAAAACTACAGTGACTTCTAAATTAATTAGGGTTGTATTCTGGTCAAAATCAGCTGAACATCCTTATTCAAATAATCAACAAATGGAGTACATAAAGTTTCAGCTTTTGAAGCTTTACCAAACTTTAGTTAATAAAAACAAAATTTGTAAACAGGATACATCTAAATATATCAGGATAGAAAGCCCAGAAATAAACCCATACATTTGTGGTCAATTAATCCACAACAAAGGAGGCAAGAACATACAATGGAGAAAAGACAGTCTCTTCAATTAGCGGTGCTGGGAAAACTGGAAGCTACATGTAAAAGAATGAAATCAGAACATTCTCTAATACCACATACAAAAATAAACTCAAAGTGGATTAAAGACGTAAATGTAAGACCAGATACTATAAAACTCTTAGAGGAAAACACAGGCAGAACACTCTTTGATATAAATTAAAGCAATATTTTTTTTGGATACATCTCCTAGAGTAATGGAAACAAAAATAAACATATGGGGCCTAATTAAACTTAAAAGCTTTTGCACAGCAAAGGAAATCATAAACAAAATCAAAAGACGACCTACGGAATGGAAGAAAATATGTGCAAATGATGTGACCAACAAGAGACTAATTTCCAAAATATACAGCTTTTACAGCTCAATATCAAAGAACCAAACAATCCAATCAAAAAATGAGCAAAAGACCTAAATAGATATTTCTCCAAAAAAGACATCCAGATGGCCAACAGACACATGAAAAGATGTTCAACATCACTAACTGTTAGAGAAATGCACATCAAAACTACAATGAGGTAGTCTCACACCAGGCAGAATGGTCATCATCAAAAAATCTACAAAGAATAAATGCCAAAGAAGGGGTGGAGAAAAGGGAACCCTCCTACGCTGTTGGTGGGAATGTAAATTGGTGCAGGCACTATAGAGAACAGTATGGAGTTTCCTTAAAAAACTAAAAATAGAGTTACCATATGATTCAGCAATCTCACTTCTGGGTTTATATCTGGAAAAGATGAAAATTCTAACTCAAAAAGATACATGCACCCCAATGTTCATAGCAGCACTATTTACAATACCCAAGACATGGAAGCAACCTAAGTGTCCATAAACAGATGAATGGATAAAGAAGATGTGATATATATATTTGTATATATACACACACACAATGGAATATTAATCAGCCATAGGGAAGAATGAGATAATGCCATCTGCAGCAACATGGATGAACCTGGAGATTATCAAACTAAATGAAGCAAATCATTTAGATAAAGAGAAATATTATGATATCATTTATATGTGGTATTTAAAAAATACTGCAAATCAATCTATATGCAAAACAGAAATAGACTCCATTGAAAAGATCATGGTCTGTAGAAAAGAATCAGTAGAAGATACCATTAACCATAAGTTGAAACTCTGAAGAGGCTTTCAGGCATTTTGATGGCAAAAAAAAGACTACACTGAAAAATATTTTTCAAAAAATACTATCAACAAAGACAATTGGAAAAATCATATAAATATATAACAAGTACTATTATCTACTTTTGCATTTTTAATGTTCAGGTAGTCGATATAAAGAAGTTTTTTGAAGTTTTTATTCAGAATATACTGATGTAATATATACTAATATTTCTCATGTGATTTATAGATTTTTTAACTTATAAAATAAATTTAATAAAAATTTTAATAATAAATATCACTATCATAATAAATATATAAAAAATATTAATTTAATGTTAATGAAATAGATTCAAATTGTATTATAAGTATAAAATAAATTTCATATTTATATTTATATATACATGAAATAACTATTTCAAAAATATTTCCAATATAACAATACATTTTTTGTTCAATAAATATTGTAAAAATGATATATTTTCAATTATTTTTGTTGATCCTTTTAAAAAGTAAACCACATTCTTGGTTTAGATAATGATTTAGTCACTTTACCTACGGTTCTTTTCACTTTTGGTCCACAGTCATCTTGAAGTTCACTCTCTTCCTTTGTATATCTCTAAAAATCAATCCTTACTTTAGGAAGCTACTAATAGATTATTTCCTTTGGAATTCCACCAGTCTTTATATTTATAATCTGACAAACCCGAAGTTCTCCTGCTTCAAGTGTTAGTAGCGTTAAGTGTTAGTAGCATGAAATTATCTCCAGGGTCAGAATGATGTGAAGTGTTACGGTTCTATGTCAATGTATTAACAGTTTTGCTTAGCAATAACAATCACTCAAAGGAATAACCATTCTTTGTGATTCTATGTATTGTTTTTTAAAACTTTGTAGGATAAAAGAAATTATATTTTTGGAACATAGGCACTGAGGTAACACTTAAAAATCTGGCAGAGTGCCAATATGAATCGGTAGTATTTACAATATATTTGATTCATATAGCAGTCTTCAAAGAGCTCAAAGTGATTTTACATACATTAGGATATTTGTCCTCCT
>NW_027328864.1:0-31513 GCF_048564905.1 Vicugna pacos | reverse complement strand
AAATGTAGCTGGCCATGGTTTTCGCTTGACCCAAAGATAAGAACAGTCTTTGTGTTTCTAATCATCAGAAATCTCAGAAGAGGAATGCTACTTGATGACGTGAAAACTGTGTGATGTTTTGCAAGTCGCCCCGTCCATGGACAAGGCAGACTGGAACCAGCACGCTGCGCGCTTTCCTGTCTTCTGTGGTTGCCTGGGCCCTGAAACAGACCCTCTGCCCCACAAGCTGAAAACATTCACTATCCGGTCCTCCACAGAAGAGGTCTGCCGACCCCGGTGAGGGCGACAGACACACACGGACCCCGTGAACCAGAGGGTCTGAGGGTGGGACCCGGCGTCTGAGTGGTGTCGCTGGCGTGTCGTGTGGCGCCCGCTGGAGGCGAGACTGAGGCCTCAGGGAACTAGACAGCGGCGCTCCTTGAAGGCAGAGTAGCCTTGGGCTCCTCAAGCTCGCCGGGGTGGGCGGAGCTCTCGGCTCAGTCTACGGCCCTATACTTAGCCCCGTGTCTGTGTCTGGGGGGCCGGAGCACCAGCTTTTACACCCCTGCCGTTTAAGGTGGAATCAGGCAATGGAAGAGTCCAGAAGGAGACCGAGTCAGAAGACTAAATGCTCACGCGGGCGGCGCCCAGCCTGGCGGCCGCCTAGCCCTGAACCTGAGGGCGCAGGAGCCCCCTTGAAGCTCCTCGTCGTTGGCTGGGTCGGCTCATGCTGTCGTTGGCACTCGTGTCCTTTCTAATTTCAAGGTCGTCTTCCTCCTCAACGCTGGGCACACGTCCCCCTCCTGCGGGGCGCGTGCTGATGCGTCCTGGTAAGGGACGAATTTCTATAAAACTCGATTATAGATTCTGCCTTTGCTGATCCCATGGGGAGTTTGCATCCGTCCTACCTCAGAACCTACCGGAAGGGGCCCTGCTTCACTCCAGGGCATTTTACAGCAATTTTTATTTCTCTGCAGACTTAACGCTTGAGGCAACGCGACCACCTTATGAATGATGACGTGAAAGCGTGGCCTTCTTGGTGCGCCTGGAGGGGCTGGGGTCTGGTGTCGGGGGAGGCTCTTCGGTGCATCTTGTCCAGGGAGCCGAACGTGAGAGTGTCTTCTCACTGGCACCCGGTGACTCCGCCCGCCGGCCAGCTCCCTGGTGACAACTCTGCAGACTGAGCAGGAGCTTTAGCTTGCAACGTGCTGACCGGACGCTGACTTTGTATCTTCAAATAAAATTCAGGGCTGTGTTGGTTGTTGACTGAGATGCATGTGTCTCAACCTGAAAGGTGGCCGGGGCCCTCGGGAGCCCCCGGCAGTGCGGCTGTTCCATCGTCATCCCGTCCCCTGGGGGGGTGGTGCCATGGCTCTGCCGAGACAGCTACTGCTGCCACACCTGCCGCAGTGGGGCCAGCGCACTGCTGCTCGCTGGGGGGACCTCTGGCTGCAGCCGGCTGTTAGATTCCTAGGGGGTCCATGACAACGGACCACGAGAAGAGGGCTTAAAACCACAGATATGTGCTGTCTCCCCGTCTGGAGGCCAGAAGTTCAACATCAAGGTGTTGGCTGGGTTGGTTCCTACTGGAAGCTCAGAGGGAGAATCTGAGGGTCTCACACTTCTGCCCCAGCTTACCTTGGCCACTGGCATCCCCTGGTGTCCCTCGGCATGGAGATGCCTCCCTCCCCGCTGTGTGCCCCTGTGTCTCTCTTTTTATGACCTGGTCATTGGGTGTAGGGCCACCCTAATGCCATACGACCTCGTTTGAACTTGATCATGTTTGCAAATCTATTTCCAGCTAAGGTCCCGCCCCCAGGCACTCAGGTTAGGACTTTAGCATAACCTTTTAGGGACACAGTTCAACCTGAAAGTCACTGTCTTATTCACGCCGTCTACTTGGAGGGCTGAGTCCTCTCTGCTCACCAGCCACCAGGCTGAGACGGTGTGAGGAAAGCTCTGTCACCCGTGCGCCTGTCCTCCTGCGGTCTGGGGAGAGGAGGACCTCCCTGCAGGTGGTGGTGGGCTGTGCATCCCCAGCAGCCTTTGGCTCTTACTTGACCCCCACGGCAGCCGCGGGGGGAAAGGAGACCAGGATCTGAGTCCCGTGGGGGGGCCCGGCCCCCGAACCCCAGCGCCGGCCCACCACCAGGCTGCTGTGCGTCCGTCGGGGCAGCGCTGGGGCTGGCACCGGGAGTTTCAAGGCTCCTTCCCGCCACAGCGGGCAGCCCCTGGAGATGGGTCCTTGGTGGCACTTCTCGTTTGCTGAGTTGCCTTCTCGCTGACGGCTGGGCCTGAGTTTTCTCCCCAGACATGAATGCAACAAGCCGACCCCACCTGGGAAGACTAGCTGTGCCTTTAGTTCATAATCGCCCTGAATTGTGGGCCCGATTAAAATGTCTACACCATGGGCATGATCTTGGCACGTAACAGAGAAACATCCTCTCTTAAAGCCACTCCGTTGAGCTTGAATCAACTTTGCAAAGAATTGATCCATGAACCGTGGGACACAAGGCCAAGGAGTGTCCTGGGGTCAATCCTGAGGGCTGTCCTGGGGGCTCAGGGGGCCCCGAGGGTCTGCCCTGTCGTCACAGGCTGTCACAGGTCCCGACACCCCAGAGGAATGTCACCCTCAAGAGGGGCCCCTTGCCTGTGGCAGGCAGCCTGGCCCAGCGCAGGTCGCCCGCTGAGGCTGCCCAGCTGTTCTGACAATTAGTGGAGCAACGCTGGGTGCTGTGCAGTTAACACGCTTGCAGAGTTCCGTCATTGTGGGGAGCTCAGATCGCAGATATCTGTCCGCTTGACGTGTTTGTCACCTGTGTTTTCATAAATACTCGACTTTGATTTCGTATTAACCATTAAAATGACATGTAGGTACGAACAGCCCGCAGAATGGCCATAATCCCCCGAGGGGAGAGGCGTGTGACAGTTTACACAGACAGGGCGTCTGGCCCGAACCCCTCCCGCAGGCGGGAGGTGGGTCAGATGACACCCTGAGATTCCTAAGGGGTGTCAATTCTCCGCAGCTGTGACGCTGGTTTCAGTCTGAGTGGTCACAAAGCTTAGGGAGCTCCGGTCACAGCAGCTCTGCATTTGAGGAAACACAGAGATGAAGTGAGAACGCACCGCAGAGGGAGTCACGCAAGACCGCCGCCTCTAGGTGACGCCCGCCACTGCTGATTCTTTGAACCTGAGCTGCCCCACAGGGTCACTCCCGTCTGTCCTTGTCCCTCAGAAGGAGGATCGAGGCACAGGAGGGTCTAGAAACTGGCTCTATGGGTGATGGACTGCTCATGGCCACACCTGGTGCCGGAGCCACGGTCCTGGACCTCTGGGACCTGAGAGCCCGCAGCCCCAGCTCCTCACTGGCTCCTCAGACCCCCGACCCCCACCCCCGCCCAGCCTCGCTTGGTCCGTGGTCCCCTCTGTGCTCCTGGGGGACAACGCCCTTGCCTCACGTGGGCACGTAGGTGTGTCATCTCCACCCTCCGTCTTGCGTTCTGGTCTCCCTGCCTTCACGGAGCCCCTGTCTGCCTGGACCTCCCCTCCCTGCCCTCAGTCAGTCTCCCTGCCTTCAAGGAGCCCCCGGCTGTCTGGGCCTCCCCTCCCTGCCCTCAGAGATGGTACCTCCGTGCTGTCCATTTGCAAGGATGTCACCCAAATGGGGGCAAAGAGCATGGCATCCTGGGAGGGTGAGCCCCTCAAAATGCCTCTCTTAGTCTGACCCCACAGCCAGCCAATCAGAAGGCTGCCGTGCGCAGGCGGGGGCCCCAGAGGATGCCTCCAGGTAACCTGCCCAGACGGAAGGTGCCCACGGGTCTCCTCGCCAGGTGGGTGCCCCCACCAACGCTCTCCCCCAAACCCCCCCGTCTGCGCTGCCCCTGAGTCCCGTGCACAGCAGTGGCCTTGTCCAGAGGTCTCTGTGCTTCCGGGCTCCTCCTGCCACCCACGCCCGTGCCTGACCTCCCAGGACCCCGCGGAGGCGCGGGCGGTGTGGCGAGGGGTATGTGGGCGTCCTGCGGCTGGTCTGGGTGCGGGCCTTTCCATCTTCTGTTTGCTGTGTGCTCTTCGCCCATAACTGGCCTTCTGGACGTCAGTCCCCCCGTGTTTAAATGAGGGAAATGACACAGCTTTTGGGGTTGTGGTGAAGGCTGACGAGACGACACAGGTTGGGGGCTCCCTGCCCGTGGGCTGCTTGACCGCAGCCCCCAGTCCCGCTTCGGGGCAGACGTCGTTTGGGATGAAAGCCCCTTTCCAACTACAGCTGATTCCCGTCATTCGAGGCAGTTAGATGCTGTAAGATGCCCTCAAGACCGGAAACAGCAAACCCCGGACCGTGGTTCCTGGGGAAATGCAGGGTTAGGGTCTGGTCATACGTTCTCACCACTGCTCATACGTGAGCCGTGTGCTCAGAGACGCCTCCTTTAATACGCGGGCTTGATTCACTGTCACTGACCCCACGGCCGACAGCACCGAGGGTCCCGAGGAGGCGGATCTAAGCCCTGGGCTTCCCCGCTAGCGCGTCCCAGCTTCCCTGCGCGCGGGCCCCGGGGCGGCATCTCTGCATGGCTCTCTGGGGCCATCGAGGCAGCAAGACCACCAACAAAGCCCACGGAAATCCTGCCCTAAACAGACTGTGACCCGCCTCTGCTTCTATCCTGCCCTGGACGGGCTGCGGCCGCCTCAGCTTTTGCTCTGAGAGCCGAGCCCGGGCGCAGAGGGCTGCCTGGTTTGGCCTCTGCTGGCGGTGAGCCCGGGGGCTCTTCAAACCGTTCACCCCCCGTGTGTCCGCAAGAGACTGTGAAAGCACCGTGGGTGTCGTTCGGGGCCACAAATAACCCCGGTGAGGAGGTGATTCGCCGCAGCGAGGATTCCACAGGGGCCCCGGGTCCACTCCCTCTGCCCCAGACACCCGTGACTCTTGTCGCTTCCCACGCCCACTGAAGGCGCCGCAGCCAAACCCAGCCCCCTCTCAGCTCGGCCGCGGCTCCCCAGCTTCTCCCCCTGGAGAAGCCCCCCCACGATGGGGCGATGGGGCCTTTCCCCCTGGAGGCCTGGCCAGGGCGGGAGGTGGGCTGTGGGGGGACCTGGGGTCCACCCGGGAGGGATGTGGTCTCCCACTCTCCTCTCCCAGCTGCGAGGGCCTGGTTGCTCCTCACCTGTGCCTTACCTGCTCTGGGCCGTCTCCTTGCCTGCGCTAGGTGGCTGTGTCCCTCATTCCACGAGGAGGGGAGGATTAAACGACATGACGCAGGTGGGCAGGACCAGGCACAGGGGATGCTGCCCGGCTGCGATGCAGAGCTCTGGCCTCTCTGGTCCTCTGTCTCTGCATCTCTCCACGTTCTCTTGTCTCCATCCGGTCCTGCTGGGGGCACCCGGCTGCGCTGAGCCCCGGAGCACTCCTGCCGCCCCACTGCAGGCCAGACCACAGAGGGGATGGGGACTTGCCACATGTCTGCGTCTCCCCGCCCGCAACCCGGGGCTCTCCCCCGACCACCCAAACCCTCATCTCCATACTGCCAGCATCGCCCTGGACCCCATGTGGGGAGATTCCACTCTGCTCTGCTCCTTGAAGGAATGACACTTGTATCTGTGCAGATGCTTCTCACAAATAAGGCTTCTGACGTCTGAAACATTCTGCCGTTATTTATTGCTGTTTCCAGGAAGAAAAACTGAGTTTAGAGCCAAGCCATCAATACTGCTTCGTGTTCACAGCCCCACACATTAACGTGAAATTCCAGAGGAACCCTCCCCATCTGTCTGCCAGCCTCTGCAGCCCCGTAGGTGGAACCTCCATCTCTGGGTGACTGACCGGCTGACACTGTGAGCTTCAGTGTCTTTACTGCGTCTGACCGGGCACACAGCTTGGCCCACAGGACCCAGGACAGGGGCCCCCCTGCACAGGCTGTCTGTGCCTCAGGCAGTCTCCCTGTGGTTGACAGTGAGGCCCAGCGGGGGGCTGAGACAGGGACGCTGTAGACTGGGGCCAAGGGCACACCAGCCGGCTGAGCTGGCTCCTGGCTGAGGACTCCCAGCGCCTTGCAGAGGGACCAAGGTGGGAGGCGAGGTTGACGCCCCCTGTGCGGGGGGCCCTCTCCAGACCTGTCACTGTCACTGCAGAGCCCCCGTCGTGTGCTGGGTGCTTTTGGAGCCTCTGCAGGGGCACCGAGGCCCCCCTTGTGCACGCTGGGTGCCGGGCTGTGTGCTTTAGGTGACCATGCCAGTCAGGCCAGTTCTGGAGGTCAGGGTCAGCCGTGGAGCCTGGTGGGGGTGGGTCATGGGGGGCAGTCCTCCCGAACGCTGGGCTTGGCCAGGCCAGAGCAGCCGAGACAAGACTCCAGGTCATGGGGGCGGTGGGGGGCCATCGGGCTGGCTCCTTCTGACCCCTGCCTGCCCCCGGGTCCCAGGGCTCAGCCGAGGAGGGCCCCCCTCCTTCCGCTCCCCCCTGCAGACTCCATTCTCCTTCCCTCCCCTCCGGGCTGTCCTGGGAACTCACTTTTCCCTCATGCTGCTTTGGCTTCTAGGGAGGAAGCTGGGATGAAGTTCAGGGCGTGGCCGCCTCCCTCCCTAGGTCATCAGCAGGAGCTGCACCCGTCCCCCCCGAGGGTGACGGCTCCGGGTGCCGCAGGGGCAGGTGGAGCCTCTTCCCTCGAGCAGAGTCTGGAGTCAGTAAGCAGACCCCGTTCTGCGGGACCTGATAGGATCAGAACCGGCAGTGTTTCCACCTTCTGCGGGGCCACGGTGCCAAGACAGCCTGAGAGCCAGAAAGGGTCCAATTAGGAGGAACGTTTTGCTTTAAATGAGCCCCTTCCACCCTCGGACTCTTACAAGCTGCTCTCGGGACAGCCGGGTTTTCCTCATTCGCTTTCCTCTGCGCATTGACCACTGCCAACTTTTGATCTAAAAGTGGGGAACGCAGGGTGATTTCAGGGTCAGTCTTCCAGCCGATCCCTGGTCAAGGGATCTCAAGCCCAGGAGCCGGCAGCGGAGGAGAGCCGTCCGGTCCGATCTGGGGAAGCTTCCCGGAAGCCAATCACAGTGCAGCTGGCCCCGGCCGACTGCCTGCTCTGGAGTCTCCCGCGTCTGGTTTCAGGCCTTCTGACAACTCACCTTTGGTAAGAAAGAAGCCCGTCATTCAAAGTGGCAAATGGGACGTGGCCACGGCCCCACTGTTGTTGCATTTTCCCTTGTTCTGCCCTTCAGGGAACCAGCAGACCCTTGCTCTTAAGCCGGGAGGGAGGCTCACTGTCCGGCAGGAGGGGCCCAGGAGCCACCTTCGCCCCCAAGGCCTTGCTGCAGTGAAGCTGCCGTCAGCGTCTCAAGGCGGGGGCCGAGCTGCGTGTGCAGTGCTGGGCGGGCCGCCCGGATGTTCTGGCAGGTGTGAGGCTGGCCTGGCACCATCCTCAGGACCTGAAGGCCACCTGCTCTTCCAAGCCCGTGTGGAGCTGGCACAGCACTCTGGCCTCTCTCCCAGCACATTAGCCTCAATGGGCTGGTCTCAAAAACGTCCTCTTGTGTGTGGGGGTGTCAGCCAGGCCCCCCCACCTCACTCAGACAAAACACTGCCCAGAACATGCCAAGAGGGGACAGTCTTACAAAATGCTTGGGAGCATACTGGTTGACTGCCTACTCCATCCGTAAAAATCAGTGAATAAGCGTCTTCACCTTCATGCCTTTGGGGACCACTGGGGCACGTGAAATGTGCAACAGCTAAGCAAAGCAAGCAGCTGCAGACCCCTCTCTAAATGTAACTGAACGTTACCCAATGCAAATGACTTCAATTTTAGTGTAATCAATGCTGAGCTGTTTCTTCTGGCCGTCAACGATGTGTTTACCAAGACCTGCTCCCCCGCTGGCGTCCTTCCATCGGCGTGAAGGCTGCCAGTGCCCCTGGTTAGGACAACAGAGCGCTCAGCAGCTCTTGTCACATCTGAACTGCCTTAATTAGATGAAAAACCACCACCCCACCTTGTTAGCGCCGTTTAGATCGAGGAATGAGCCCGTCATCTTGCAAATCTGCCTGTTTTCAGCAGACGAGTTTGGTCTGGAATGAGACAGTCGTTAACCTGCAGGGTTCAATACTAAGAAGACGCAAGACCGGAGACTGTCTGTGGGCTGGGCTGTCCCCAGACTCGCAGGAGGTCAGCAAAAGCGGCACTTGGTCCTGGGAGCCTTGAAAGGTTTCACGGGGAGACGGGAGAGCAATGAAGGAGTGACAGGGCGCGGCGTCTGCATCTGCACCGCTTTTCAGGGCAAGTTAGTGAACGAATACATGGCAGATGATGATGAGAAATGAGATGGGGGAGGCAGAGCTCAGGGGTAGAGCATGTGCTTGGCACACACGAGGTCCTGGGTTCAGTCCCCAGTGCCTCCATTGAAAGGAAAAAGAAGGAAGAAAGGAAGAAAGGAGTGAGGCGGTCTGCCAGGACACGATCCAGGGCAGAAGCACAAGGAAACGTCTGAGGAGCAGGCTCCCGTGGAGTCTAGTGTCTCAGCCCAGCAGCTCCTTTGCCCCGTCATGACCCCCCAGCACACACAGCCCATCCCCCAGTGCAGGTCCTTCCTGGGTACTCGGCCCCACACGCTCCTCAAGCCTCCTTGGTGTCTTCAGTGCCACCCCCTTGCCATCCGTGCCTACCGGGGGTCGATCCGACTAGCTTTGCTGTAAGACGATAGCTTCTCTAGTTCTTAAAGTCCTATTTTCAGGGAAAATCAGACATTTGTTACCAGTTTTCTAATAGCATGGAGTAGAGCATTTCGGCTGTCACTGGGCTGTCTCTCAAGGACCCTGGGACCCGCTGCTGACGCAGGAGGACTACGATGTCCCTGTCCAGAGTGCTGAGCCGAACAGTCCTGGACTCCGTCCTGGAGAGACCAGCTACCAGGGCGAGGACCAGGGTGTCAGTCAGGGTTCTCTAGGGAAACAGAACCAAGAGGATGTGCACACAGAACTGACCTGGGCCAGGCCACTTCGGAGGCCGGCAAGTTCCGACATCTGCAGGGCAAGTCAAGGAGCTCGAGACCCGGGGGAGCCGGTGCTTCAGTTCGAGTCTGAAGGCAGGAAAATGAACTTGAAAGGCATCGAGCAGGGATTCTCACTCCCTTGAAGGAGGGTCAGCTTTTTTGTTTTATTCAGGCCATTGACGGACTGGAGGATGCCCACCCCGGTGGGGAGAACCACCTGCTTCACTCGGTCTGCTGAGTCAAAGGTTGGTCTCACCTGGAAACACCTAGAATAATGTCTGACCAGATACCCGGGCACCTGGTGGCCCAGCCAAGTCGACACATGAGATTGAGCCTCACACGCTCGGTGAGCACCAGGGCTCGCTTCTGCGATGCTTTAACCGGTTCTGTCACCCGGGCTGCTTGAACCCTTTGCTGTCTTACGTGGTCGGTGCCTCTGGTTTCACACCCATCTTGTCCTCGCCTTGGGGCGAATGGCAGATGGCTCGCTGCCCCCACCTCCCTCAGCGCCTGTGGATTTCCCGCCTCCACACCGCCTTGTGCGAACTCTCCGCTCCGCCCTCGGCAGCTGAGCTGGTGGACTTGCTCTGCCTTTGCCGGGTCCTCCCCCTGATGACTGGACCCTCCAGGGCGGAGTCCAGGACTGTTCAGCTCAGCACTCTGGACAGGGGCTGAAGGGGAGACAAAGCCTCGCCCACAGCCTCTGGCACCGCCCCCCCCCCCGCCCCAACACACGCCCAGCGCACTGGGCTGTCAGTCACTGGGCACTTCCGCCTGCTTCCGGGAGCAGGCGTCCTCCGTAGCCGAACGGCCCCGTGCTGGGAGGACTACCTCTTGCCCAGGACACCCACTCAGGACCTCAGAATGGAGAAGCCCACCCGACAAAGTCCCACCGGACTTGGCCTGACGCGTCCTCAAGTGCGCGGCAGCAACCGACGGTGATCAGAATGGATCCACAGACACTTTGATGACAGGCTTTGTTTCGCTGGCTGACCTGACCTCTAAGTCGCTGGCCCCGGGCAGGCCGTGGGGCAGCCGGCCTCCCTGGGAGGCGAGTCATCTTGCCCAGGGGCCCCGCGGCACGGGCCCCCCAGTGCCGTGGCTGCCAGCCCCCGGGGCGCTGCGCCCAGCAGGCGGCCCAGGCCCGCTGCCTGGGTCTGCAGTCGGCGTCATCCGCTTCCACCTGCCTCGCTGTTTGTCGCCCGAAGTGCTTATGAGCGAGACGGATTCAATCAGACTTACTGTCTATTACTTGCCGGTGCGTTGCTTTGTTGAGGAGAGAGTCCAGTGGGCCTGGGGTCTCAGCCTCCTGAAATGAACGGGCAGTTTTCAGTGAGGGCTGTTGTCGGTGAGGCTGTAAAACTCATTTCCTAGTGGGTGTCCTGAGACGTGGGGAGCCTCCACACACCTTCCGGTTGCTTTAAAAGGGGCACGTGCCATGGGTGCCAGCACCTCAGACCTGGGACGCAGTGTTCACGGCCCTGCTCGGTGCGCAAGCGCCCTGCAGGACGTGAGTGGACACATCGCTGTTCGGTGTTAATGCCCCGTCTCACCTCACGGGAGCAGCTCGATGAAACAGACGTGTTGCAGGCACGGGGCTGAGCTGAGGGACGAGGGGGAAGACGTGGCGGTGGGCCGAGGTTTTAAAAATATGGCTTGGAGAACAAATCGATGCACCTTGTCGCCTGTTCCACGTACTTTATTAGGATGCAAGAAGGTCAGCAAGGTGGGTAATTATTATTTATAAAGGGCTCTTTCACATTAGGCTGAATCAGCAAACATGGTTGAAGGGATGGCCCACGAGCCCCCCCGTGCGTAGCTGAACATCCCACTTGAGTGAATAAAACCCCAGTAAAAAGGCGTTGTGTTGACAGAGCTTTCGAGCACATTTTTTTAGAATCTAGGAAGCTCTGCCTAATGCCAGGGATTTGGAGACGTGAGCTGGAAGACGGTCCCCAAGCTCCTCTGGTTTGTGCACTTAGCTGACGCTTCCGCTGGCTCGTAGCTCCAAGAGGGGTCGGTGCCCGCGTCTGTGGGCGAGGGCGCTTGGGCACCGGGGCAAGTGCAGAGTTCTCGTAGCTGAGCATTCTGATAGTTTAGCATGGGAGCAATTTATTTTCCATCCGCTGGCACCACGTTTGGGGATGGTAGGGAGTTCAACACAGACTGCAGACACAGCAACGCCCTACGTTTGTTCCGAGGGTTGGAGGGTATGGGGAGCTGGCGCGTGGATCTCGACTCTGTCCCCACACCGTGGAGCCAGCCACGGACATCGCCCTTCCAGGGAGACGGAGGTTTAGTCCCTGCTCCATGCCGGAGCCCAGGTGGGAGGCCACACTCCTGGGAACTCAGTGGCACCCTCTGTGGCTAGTCACCACGGGGGCACGGATTCAGGGGTCGAGGCCAGAGGAGCCAGGAGCAAGCCGTGGGCAGAGGTCCAGTGGGCAGAAAGGAGCCAGGACAAAAAGGGACCAAGATGAAGCCACGAGTCCAGGCAGGTCCGAGAGGGCCCCCCAGGGTTCTGGAAGCTGGAGACGGGGTGAGGGAGCGAGCACTCCAGCCGGGAGGGACCGAGCTCGCCGTTCTGTGTGTGAGAGGTGGGGGCACTGCCACCTGAGCTGCTTCCCAGGACGCGGGCCGCCCGGGGCCAGATGCCCGGACCCACGTGGGGAGTTTCTTTGTGCCAGAGCCTGCTCGGGGCCCGCGCCCTCTCCGCTCTCCTCATGGCTAGTAGTGACTCAGCCACGTCAGAAACGCAGCCCAGAGAGGCCAGCGGCCAGAGAGGTGGCCACTGCTGCAATGAGTGATGGGCCGGCATCGCTACCCAGACGTCAGCGGTGCTGATGTGAGGGGGGTGCCGCAGAGAACCCACCTTGAGGAAGGTGGACGACGCATGCGGTGGGTGACCCAGCCGTGGAGAGCCCAGGACACCCGTTCTCGGAGACACCTGCCCTCCAGTGACACTGGAGCAAATCCAGGCTGAGCAAGGGTCCAAGTCATGTGACCATGTTTGAGGTTCCTCTGAGGAGTAAGTAGCCACTGTCAAAACAAATGTTCTATTTTCCAGAGACTTCCGAGTGCGTGCCAGAAATCAGTCTCGCGGGAATTAACGTCATCCAGCCCGCGGCTGTTCCCCAGAGCAGCCCACGTGGTGTAGGGCGTGCACCCGAGCGCCTCGGGCTGGGAGTCAGCTTTGGCTTGAGGAGGACGCAGTGGCAGGTTGCTCAGATGCACGCTGAGAGCGGATGCCTCTGCCGTCTCCCCACCGAGGGCGGAGCCATCAGGCTGACGGCACCACATGTACTTGCACTCATTGATCCCTCTGAGCTGCGGGCCTGCACCCTCCGACCCTCAGAAGCCGGGAGTGGGGGCCACGCGTGCAGGTCGCACGGCTGTCTGTAAGTGTAGCGGGGCGGTCCACATTCGGGTGCAGCCAGAGGTGTGGTGCAGACGGGAATCAGGTGCCTGCGGGCTGACCCCTGCCTGGCTGCTTTTTGTTGGGGATCTTTCCAAATGCCCTGAGTGTAGGATGTGGTTTTAGTCTAATTAAAACCTGAATCACTCAAATTATATAATTGATTACATCCAGCTTCAATTACAATTTCTAACAGACCCTGGTCTGCTAGCTCTGCACCTGGAGGCTGGTGACGCCAGGAGTCGCGAGCAGGTGGCCCGGCCCGGCTGCCTCGTTGCCTGTACTCAACATCCAATGAGGAGAATGGGGTTTGGCAGGTCGTGGTGAGTCCGCATGCCACACGCTGATGCCCACGGCACACGGCATGTGGTGGGGGCTGAGTGCTGGTAAATCAAAGACACAGCTGGAAAAACAGCACACCAGACGGGCAGAAAGGTCGTCTGCCTCCCAGCCCCCAGGAGTCTGAGAGGAGCCGAAGGACCCAGTGGTCATGGAGAACTGGACTCAAACCCAGGTCAGCCGGCACGTGCTGGATGTCTACACCCGCTAGAACTCCCTTCTCCAAGACGAGCCTTACGTCTTTGGCCAGATCTCAGGAGGTCGGGAATAAGGACAGGGCGGCACTGCAGGGCTGAGGGGCTTGCCGAAGCGCAGGAAGCTGCAGCTGGGTGTGGCCTCGCAGCTTCTGGAGGAACCTCCAGCCCCCGACCAGACTTATCAGACACCAAACGAGTTCGAGGAACCACCCAACTAATGAGAAGCCTGGTGAGTGAACCGCGTGGGAGACGGCACAACACGGACATGCCAGAACGTGGTCCAGCCTTCTCTCTGACGGGCGCAGCTGGCTGCTCGCACTAGACTGCTGTGAAGCCCTGGCTTATACAAACCAGCCCGCGTCCGAGCAGGGTGTACGGCCCACGTCCCAGGTGAGCACCCCGTGGCCTCCCCGGGACGTCGCCGAGCCAGGTCAGAGCACAGACCGCTTGTGTGTGTTGAGAAAGGGCCCCTTTCCTCAACCACACAAAGATGTTGTGTCCATTAGGGATGGTCCTAGATTCTGGCTGCTTGTAATGTCAGCACTCAGAGAGCTGGACTGCACTGATTTTGATGGGCACGGATGTCAGCATCCTTTGGGGTGAGGGTGGATGAAGAGAGACGGCCCAGGGGAGGCTGAGAAGGACGAGGACCCTCGGGACACTGCAGGAAAGGTGCTCAGGGAGAGTGCCCTGGCTCAGGAGTCCCTTAGACTGGTCCCCGTCTCACTTTCCTCACACTGGGAGGGAGAGGCAGCTGCTGGAGAAGTGAGAGGAGCTTGGGACGAAATAGTTGAAAAGGGAGTTGGGAGCCCCCGAAACAGGCTTTCACAGCTCTGACCCCAGGGAGCTCTTTTCATCTAAAAAAGGGCAGATGGCTGAGTGGGAGGCGGGGCAGGACGGGGCTGGCGGCCACTGACAACAGTGGACAGAAGCTGGTGTAAAAATCAGTAGCCAGAGAGGGACATCTCACACCCTCCACATTGTTCTAAGGGCGCGTGTCAGAGACTCGGAAGTGGAGGGGCGGTGACTGGAGAGATGCCTGGGGCGGGCTGCCTCGTGTGGTGCCAGAGGACGGAGGAGGAGGAGGGAGGAAGGAGGACGGAGGAGAGAGGAGGGACCACGTCTATACCAGTCATGTTAAGTCATTATGTAACAACAGGCATTTAATGACTTGTGGTCCAAACAAAGGATATTTCTCAGCCAGCTCAGCTATTTTGCCAACCAAACTGACAATAATATATGCCTTTTGCTTTGAGGTAAATATTCAAGCATCTTCTGGACAATCGCTGTGCAACAGTAACTCTGCAGAGACGTTCCAGAGTCTATTTAAGACAGAGAAATAAAAACAGTATTGTAACACGATGTGTGACAACACCAATAAATCCAGTAACACACGGGCTTGTAAAGGAAGGATTCCTTGAGTCTTGTTTTCAAAACAAGGTTGAATACACTCAGAGCAAAGAGAGCCACGTGCTTTTTTATCACCTGAAAGAAAAAGACAAGGATAAGACAGGGTTTATTTTTATTTGTGGGTCAAAAATCATATTTGACACCAAGTACTCTGTTTTGCTGGGGTGCGTATCCTTGAGGACACACTGCGTGTGTCCATGTGTGTACGTGTGTCTGTCTCTGCACGGACATGGGGCTCTTGAAACTGCCCGCAGAGTGAAGGAGAGAGACCCACACGCCGGCTGGAGGAGGCTGCCTGGGCCCGCGGGCGCCCCGCAGCCACCGCTGGGGAGAGGCTGGGCTGCCGGCCTGCGCCCCGGGACTCCGGCTCCCCCGCGCGGAGAAGTCGCCCCCCCCGCCCTACCCAGGGCGCCCAGCCCAGAAACCGGCGGCCGAGACGTCTCTCCCCGAGGCGGATTTCACGTTGCTTCTAGCAGAGTTGGAATGTCTTCCTCGTCGTCGTACAGTTGGAGGGGGAGACGGAGGCCTCAGTTAGGTTCCCCAGTTGAAAGCCCGTCAGCTGAGACCTCAGCTCACCGGCTCCCTGTGGTCCGAGAGGAGGGACCGGCAGCTTCCCGCTGAGCAAGCCTGCGCGGACGCAGAACTGCGCAGGGTGTGAAAATGCGCCGGCTGGAGGGAGGCTGATAACGGCTGGGTATGAATAACATTAGCCAGTGATTCCGACGGGGACATTTATCCCTCCGCCCACTTTGCTTTGGAGATTATTACACAGATAAAATGCATTTTTCAAGCCCTTTTAATACTTACGCATTCTTCTAAGCTTTCAATATACAGGCCTTTCTTTTTCCTTTGTGTTTGTTTGGACCTGAATCTTCCCCCCTCAGTTCCCAGGACGTCTTTTACGAAAATTGGCTCTTTTGCAGCAGGACACCATTTTAGACACACATTATCTGTAGCCAAAAGCTTAGGATTCGAGGAAAACCCAGATGAAGTTCCCGTGCCGGAGCTTCGGGAGGCTGGACGCCGAGTCTGCAGAGCCGTGGAGGGCGGGCTCCTGCTGCGCGTCTGGGGAGCGGAGGACGCAGGCGATTTCTGGTAGGAGGCGGCTGCACTTGCTTTTGGTGGTTAAAGTTTAAGGCCAGAGAGTGTTCATCATGGAAGGTTTGTATAAAGTATCTAAATGAAGCCCGGGGTGGTGGGAATTCCTATGGATTTAAATACCACCCCCCACACCGGCCGAGCCGTTTCCGCTGAGGGCCGCGTGCAGCGCCGCTGCAGCGGAGGTTGGAAGACAGACCCGGAGATGGGTAGCCGACAGCTTCAAAAGTGAGTCACTGGGTGTGGAGGTTAGGGCGTGGGCTTTGGGGTCAGACAGGCCTGGGGCTGAGTTCTAAGCTCTGCCGTGTTCGGATGTGTGCCTCGGAGCCTCGGCGTCCCCGTTCTGGGGTTACTGTCAGGCCCTGGGGGATGGGGAGAGCCGTTAGCACCTGGCAAATTCACGCCCCCGTTTTACAGGAGCTCAGAGCATCCTGTTCTTCTTCCGGGCATCCTGGTTCTGCGCTTTGTGAGGCATCTCACCCCGAGCCAGAGTGAGTGATTGTCCCAGGAAACCCTCAGTCCCGGGCAAACGGGATGCTTCCTTACCCTGTCCCCCCGACCCGCGCCCACCCCAGCCCCACACACGCTTTCCTCACTCCTGGAATGTAAGGATGGCCTTCCGTTTTAATAGTGGTAGGAACGTAATTGGCAACAGAGGCTCTGGAAACACTGGTCTGCTGCGTTGATTAACTTAAGACCAGGAATTATGGGCCGGTCCTCAGGGCATGTTTATGACTGCTCAAAGTCTTCTGGAGCCTAAGCAAACGGAGGACTAACTTATGGACAGCAAGGATCTGGACAGATGCCTTCATCCTGTCTTAGATGGACTGCTCTTTTCATGTGTAGTTAATAAAATCCTTAAAAATGATTGTCTAAAGATTCCCATTTAGATTCTTTTCTCTTGTCAAAGAAGTTGCAAAAGGAATGCAAGCATTCTGCCGCCATGTATGCACTGTTTTGTTACTTTTTCAACAGTTAACAGTAGTGATAAGTAGGCGGCTGTCCCCCCCAACACATCCCCGGAGACGTCCACTTCCAAACCCCCAGAAACTGTAACTATGTCAGCCCACGCGGCAACGGGGACTTAAGGCTGCTAATCTGCAGACCTTAGAACAGGGAGATTGTCCTAGTCGTCCAGGTGGGCCCGTGTCATCATGGGGTCCTTAGAAGTGGAGATGGAGGCAGAGAAGGAACATGGCAGCCTACGTGGGTCAGAGAGGTGTGACGTCTCTGGCTTTGAAGACGGAGGAAGGGGCCAAAAACCGAGGAATGCAGGCACTTCTCGAAGGTGGAAAAGGCCCGGGAGCAGATTCTCCCCAGAGTCTCGATTTTGACGCCTTGAGAGCCATGTTGCGCATCTGACCTGCACACTGCGAGGCAGTGCATTGCGTTGTTTAAGCCTCCGCGTTTGTGGTGATTTGTTGCAGCGTTAATGAGCTAATGCGACAGTACAAGGGACTTAACTCGGATGTTTCTAACCAACAGCCATTGGTTCTGGAGAGAGAAGCCGGAGTCGGCACTGGTGTTAACGCTGCCGCTTCCAGACAGCCCAGGAGCAAAGGGACCGGCGCTCCCTTGGGTTACTGGGAGACAGCTCTTGAGGGTGGGCACTGGTCGGGTGGCTTCTCCAAGGTCATGGTGATGTGGTGGCCCAGCTGGGCACGTGCAGCACTGTCTAGGTGGTCACTGAGCCAGCGTCTCCTGGAGGGTCCCTGGTGACACTGCCCATCACATGTGGCACCCAGACTGCGGGGAGAAAGGCCTTGCATGGCTGGTTTCCAGGCCTGGGAGGGGTAGCTGAGGGTGTGGAGTGGGCACTGGGGGGTCTGGCGTCTAGTGTCCAGGGTCCACCAGTGTAGGGGTGGGACTGACAGCCATGGGTGGGCTGAGGCCTTCAGACAGGTCAGAGGTGAGGCAGGTTGCTGAGAGGCAGGGCGTGTGGAGGGGGTGGGGTGGGAAGAACTGGACGGGGCCTAGGGTGGATCCTGTGACCCCCCCTTCCGCCTGACACCCTGCTGGGACGGTTACAACCACCCTCTGCTCCCCAGGGTGCAACAGGGATGGGGGACGCTGAACCGAGTCAGGAGATGACATGTGTCACTTCTAAGTCTGGAAGTTTCCATGCCGTCCACGGTGCAGAGGGCACACACGAGCACAGAGGCACATGGGTAGGCCAGGGCAGAGCCCAGATTCAAGTTCAGATGTCTGGATCCCAGCCTGCTCCTCCCTGGGAGCCCAGAGCAGTGAAGAGAGGGAGGCCCACACAGGGCCCAGGTCTGCAGGGCGGGGCCCACTCCCCCGCAGCCCCGCATGGCTGAGGAGTCGGATCCTCCTGCTCCTCCCCCTTGACTGCCAGCCACGCCCCCCACGGTCCCGGCTGCAGGGCACCTGCCTTCCCAGACATCCTGTCTCTGTCCAGCCTCTGGGTTCGCCCCGCCTGCCTGGCTTTCCCTCTGAAGACCACTCGTGGGAGGAGAGGGCCTGCAGGGGGGACTTGTCCACGCCACAAGACCCCGGGAAGACATCTTCCTTCTCTTCTCCTTTGCTTCCCACTCCTTCCAGGGAATGCAGGGACACAGAGCAGATGAGGGACGGGAGAGCGGGGAGCCGCAGACATCAGTTCTGATTTCACACGCACACTGGAAAACGTTCAAGACATTCACAGGACATTTTCAGTTCATCTGAGATGCCCGTGGGTGTCATGTGCCCAACTTGAGAGTCAAAACCATAAACCAGCAAGGTCCATCTCCTCCCAGCAGTCACTCTGAACTCAGCAAACAGAATTAATTTGCTTTCCATGGAAAATTACAAACATTCCTGTCTGAGTTTCCGGTGTGCGAAGGAGGACCAGCACATGCTTGGCCGCATGTCTGCTCAGAGGGAGCGTCAGTCTCCCAGCCAGGCCTGCAGCCCTGGGGAGGGGGCATCAGCCAGAAGTGGAAACAGAACAGGGGGTGGTTTACTGGGTAGAACCCTGAAAAGTGCACCTGAACGTCTTCCACTAAAGTTCGCGTCAGAATGCACAGTCTACAGTGATCTTTGTGGTAAAATTGCAGAATACAATTTGGGATCGCGTAACTCCAGGAACTCTGGTAGAGGAATGCGCCCGGGTGAGCGATGAGAAAACGAAAGACACAGTTGGGGTGAGGCGTGTGCCGGGTCCTGCTGCACACCCGCTGTGGGCTGCAGGTCTCAGGACCCCCGGTCCTGCCATGGAGACCAAGGTCACTAAGGGTCAACCCTGAGGAAGTGCCTCTGGACTGAGGATGGAGAGAGCTGCGTCCGCTGGGCCCCTGAGCGGGCTGGATCCCGGGCTCAGCGGCGTCTCCTGTGTGGGGAGGAGCCGCTTGCCCGGGAGAGGTGGTGAGGCTGTGCTGAGGGATGCTGTCTCCAGGTTCATAAACCGCCCTTCAGAATCACTGTGAAAACACTGACGGCACCGAAGAGGCTGAAACACGGTAAGGAGGGGGGCCATCTCTGCCCCCGGGGAACAAGGGCCCATGGGCACAGCTCCAGCGGTGCCCGGACCCTGCAGTCAGAAGCTGTGCTCTGGCACCGAGACCCTCCTCTCCTGGAGCCTGGAAATCGCCCAGATAACCACCCTGCTGATCTTAGTGGTCACTTTACTTGGACTCTTGAAGATTCAGTAATTAGACGGGGGTCTTTTGCAATGCGCTCCCAAAGCCTGGGGGCCGTGTGCGCGTGGCGGCGTTGCTCTGTCTGATCCCGTGAGTCGGGACGTGAATTAGATGCAAGCACGGGTGTTCTGTTTGGGGAGAGCCGCCAGGGAAGGTGAGGAGCAAGGCCAGCAGAACCACTTTCACTTCCTTTTAAACAACTTTTACCATTTCTAATGAATCGTGTTTCTTGGTGTCAGCTTCACGTGTTCGTAAAAATGAAGCTGGCATTTCAATGACTCTTCGTCTGAAAAAAAGAAGAACAAAGTGGTGGAAACACGTCAGCGTGAGTCTAGTTTAGAAGCTGATCTGCTTTTCCCAGGAGCCCCAGACACAAAGCCAGCGTGTCTACAAGCAGCCCGTGTCCCTGCAGGGCGAGCCTCGGCCCGATGGTCTTCCCTGATGAGCGAGCCCAGGGCTGAGTCCGCTTCCCAGAAGATGGGCTGGTCCTCCCCACTGCTGACGGCGGCCTAGGGGACGGGTCACACGCAGGACTCCTGACCTCGGGACCAGTGTCCCGCCTCCCACTGCCTCGGGGATCTCCTCCCATGTGTCTGCTTTTCCTCTGTGTCCGACTATGGTTCTTGTAAGCCTTGCACAGACACTTGATGACAAGGGCTCGCCTGAGTTACCCGCGTTCAGATCACAAGTTTTCCGGCTGAAGATCATGGTATGGGCAGACCTGGTCCAGATAAGCACAAGTGCACACACATGCACACTCACATCACCCACACGTGCACCCAGCACTGCCCATGTGCACACCCCCTCAGGGTTTTACACTTATCTGCATCATCTTTAGACATGAGATCAGCCTTCAGCGTCAGTTTTCTCCAAACATAAGGTATTTATCGCTGCAGCAGCCTCCACAGACGGAGCTCAGCTGTGATTTGTGTAATGACATAACCTACGTTTTCATTCACGTGCTGCTGGAAGTCAGAGCACTTGGGTGGCTCTGGCAGAGACGCCTCTGTCTGCCTGGCTGTGATCGTGGCCGCTCCCCCAGGAGGGAAGAACTGGGCGCCCCTCTGGTGACCCTGTCGGCGCTGGCCCTTCTTCATGAGTCCCAGGTCGAGGATGTTCCAAAGCACAGGTCAGGCCCATCTGAGACCCGTGTAATGACAAACTCCAAACACCCTCATCCTCGGGGAAAGTGAGTCTCTGAATCACGCTGTCCACAATAAGTACCCGGTTTGGGGGAACGCGCACACAGACCGCTGTGCACCCGTCCTGGCCACGGGTAACGTGGCAGCCTCCTAAGAACAGATCCTGTAAAGCAACTACGATGAGTTTCTGTTCACCACCTGGAAGAGGCAAGTAGAACCATGAGCAGAACACCCTGTGCCTTGTCAATCAGACTTTGCGAAGCTCCCCGGTCCACGGGGCGTCCCTCGGCTAAGCGCTCACTGAGACCCCTCCGTGCGGCGTGGGAAGGGCCCTTCTCCATCCGTCCTCCCGGTCTCCGTGCGCCGGGCTGAGGGCTGCGCCGTGACTGGGGATCGGCTCCTCCTGCCCGGCCATCACCACGGACAGCTCCGACCCCAGCGACCCGGTTGAAGGAAACTGGAGGCCGCAGGAGCAGTGGGAGACGGGCCGGTGTGGGCAGAGCTGCCCGGGGCTCGGAGGCGGAGAGGCCAGGGGGTCTCCCCGCGCGTTCGCACACAGGGTGGGAAGGGATGCATTACAGGCAGCAGGAAGCCTCGAAAGCCATTTAGATGAAATCACGCTGAAGGCAGAGAGCACCTCTCCAGTGGGGGAGAGTGTCGAAGTCCTACCATGAGGAAAAAGTTTATAATTAAAATAAGAGCTGTTTTCAGAGCCTAAGGTAACGCTACACTACGTGGGGGACGGCAGTGGCAGGAGTACACGTTGCAGTGGAGGTTCCCAAGGTCCCAGAGGTGCCTTCAGGTACAAGGTCATCACTGCAGAGACGACGTTCGTGAACAGAAGTTCCCGGTCAGCCTTTCCAAGCATGAGGGGGGCGTGACAGCGCCTCCCGCCGCGGGGCCGTGCTCCTCCCCGGGACAGACGCTCACCCTGATGGCACGTCGCCCGCCGGCTCCAGACCAGGCACTGGGCTGGGTACAGGGTGCGGACAGATCTTCGGGAAGGAACTCAGCCCCGCCTCTACGGCCACTGTCCAGCGGCGGGGGGGGGACACACACCAGTCCAGTCGCCACGCACTGGCCTGAGGCTTCAGGGTCTGAGTGCTCAGAGCCAGGGAGGCTCACAGTGACGGGGGCCGAGCAGGGCTGATTTAGGCTGGGGGTGGGCTGGGCGCAGGAAGTCCTCTCTGTGGGGTGAGGGCCCTCGACGAGCAGGGGTGGCAGGAAGGACGGTTTGCTGGGAGCAGAAATGCAGGCAGAACAGCACGTGCAAAGTGGGGCTAGAGCCCCAGAGCAAGTCGGCGCGGTGTGAGACGGTGCGGGGCCGGGCGCCCAGACCGTTACAACACCCTGGTCACGTCTTTCCACATTTTTAAATACGTAAATTGTGCTTAAAGTTGGGTCATCGATGGAAATTTTCAAATCAACTATGGCTTTAAAGGGAATTTCATTTTGCCATTCACACACGGTGATCTTGGCTAAGGGTTTAATCAAAATGTGGACGAATTCAATTATTTGAAAAAAATTGCATTTGGGGCTGCTCGGGGGACAGAAAAATCTCATTTAAAATATCCAACTTGAATAATATAAAAGAAGACTACTCCAGTAATTACTAAAATCATATTTAGCAACTGGTTTGGTATATTTTTAAATTTTATTGTGATGAAACGTTTTCTCCATTTATTATGCTTTGGGGAAATGCTTGTCAGAGGCTAAAAAAGAGATGTTTCTTTTCACCTCCAGACTTCGTAAGCTGCCCTGATTTTGGAGACCAAGGCTGACTCAAAGAAAATGAGCCTGTGAACTGGAAGGTCACCTTTCCGAGACGGGGCTGCTTGCTGCCCGAGTGCCAGGGCACAGTTTTCAACGTGGGGAGATGAGGAAAGCCCGCTGTGCAGAATGTCACACGTGCACACACACCTCTAAACCTTTTGCAATATGTGAGTAATATTTAAAATGGTAAAGAAAAATAAATTTATAAGCTCACATGCCTTTCAATTTTAAAAGGTTTAGGAGATTTGGATTCTAAACATTGTGCAGTGGAGACAACCCCAGCCCAAGGCCCAGAGGGCTGGAGCTCCGCGCCCACCATTTCTCCCGCCCACACTCCCCGCTTCCCCCGCCCCCGCCCCCACCCCCAGACACTGATTGCAGCCTTTTGCAGGGGCTGGGCTAGGCTGGACTGGTGAGAGCCGCACTTGGCTAAGATTCCACCTTTGAGGCTGATCAAGGCCATCACGGAGGCACACTCAGGGCTACAAGGGGACAGAGGGTGCAGATTTCCTGCAGAACAGTGGTCCTCGACCTCGGCAACCCAGTAGTGTCACCCGGCAAGCTGGGAAAAACCTGATGCTGGGTCACACCTGGAACAACTGGATCAGGATCTCAGGGAAGGAGCTCGGGCAGTGGCATTCCAGGGTCCCCAGGTGATCCTGAGTGCAGCTGAGGCAAACCTGCTCAAGGAGGTGATGCTGGACCTGGGACTTGAAGGAGGAGGTGGAGGGGCCCAGGATGAGGGGGTGGGTGGTGGAGAGCACTGGGTGTCGGGAGGCAGCAGGCGACTGGGCTGGGAGAGGCTTCTGTCTGCAGCTGCAAAGCCACTTCCCGGAGGGTACGCCTTGTAGCAACGCGGCCACGTTGTTGTTGGAGAAACCGCAGGTTTTCAAAGTTCCACGGGGACCCGAGGGCCTTCCTGAGCCCAGAATGACCCCTGTGTCCACTCCACTCCGGCTTCAGGCAGTGGCCTGCCCTCGGAAGGACCTCTCTCCCTAGAGACCCTGTGCATGTTAGTGTCAGTCGTGGCCACTGTCCTGAGTCCTGGCATCTGGAGCCCAGTACTCCTCACTGGCCCGTGTGTGTAGATGGAAACAGGGTTAGAATCCAGTTGCCACAACATCAGGGGCCAAGGGAGGATGCCAAAGAGGGGCCTGGGTGCTGCCACCCAAGACCCAGTCCATGGTTCATCTGTTCATTTGCCCCCAGCTGGGAGCCCCCACGACTGTCCACAGGCTGCGGTGAAAGGGCAGCTGGTGACGGGGCTGCGGGAGCGTGGGCAACTGTGAAGATGCCCTCGAAAGTCCTGGTGAGAGGAAGCTCTCTGGTTGCCTGCGGTCCTCGCGGATGCGCGGGGTGAGGAGGGCCTGCTGAGAATGAGGAATCCCAGGGAACTGCACTCCGGTCGGGGAGTTTCGCGTGGCTCACTCTTTGACCCCAGACAAACGCAGTGTGCTTTCCCCGGGAGGCCCTGGTCACTGCAGTCCAGGAGCGAGGACTGTACCTGCCACGCACCACATGCTGAAGTTCTGGAAACGTTGTGTTAAAAAATAGATAAATAGTTCTCTTTGTGGCAAAACCTTTGATAGTGAAGAGGCATTTTGGATTCCTAAGAGGGAGGCCCTAGGAAGCCCCTCCTGGATCGGGACGTCCACGGAGCAGTCTCTTCCCTTCAAGGCATCTCTTGGGGCCAGTGTTGCAGAAAACGCACTTTGGAAAACACAGTTTCATACCAGTTTTAGCTCCAATGCAAACAAAAACTAGAGTGAGTTGTTACTGTATGCAAATAAGAACTGGGTGGTGGAGGGTCTGTTTCACGTCTGGGTCTCTGGGAAGCAGATGCTCAGAGGCAGGCTTGTGTGAAGGAGGTTCACCGGGTGATCTTGGGGACCACGTCGGTGAAGAAGGGAGGACTGGGCAGAGGCAGGAGAACCATCCGAGGGGCGTCGCAAGGGGACCTCCAGGACCCCCGGAGCCCTGAGCGGGATGCCCCTTCGAAGCAGCGCCAGTCCTGGGGTGCTGCTCCCACGGCCGCCTCCCGCCCACCAACATCCCACCTCACTTCCCTGCAGGCAGCTCCTCCTTCCTGACGGCGCGGGCTTATCCCTGCTGCTTCCACCTAACGAGAGGCAGTCCTCATTGCCTGCGCCCGGGCGATCCAGCCCCCAAATTCATTTCAGAGGCTTCTTCCTTCCTTCGAAGTGTTTCCCAGGGAATGGGAAGCAGAGTTTGCTTGCAGGAAGTTGATGGGGCGTGCTCCTGGCAGCAACACCCAAGGAAAGAAAGTGAGCAGGGCGGGCTGGGCGCCACGGTGAGCACTGCCCCCCAGCATGAGAAGGGGCTGAGCCCTGCCCCTGCACACGGACCAGGCATCGGAGGCCGGCCATCCCTGGGGAAAGGCAGGGCCTCGGGCGAGGACTTCCCCGTCAGTTGAGGGCAGCTTCTGGGGTGGGGGGGACAAGCTGTGAGCTCCGGGGAAAGGGGTGTCTCTGCCTGGGAAGGAGAGGATTCCGGGGTGTGCATCCCAGGGAGTCAACCAAACCCCTGCATGCTTCCCACGGAGTGAAATTCAGATTAAAGAGAGAGTAGATGGCATGTAAGTCTGTCTAAATTTTAAGTGCTACATTTCTCCCAAACATCATAGGTACTAAAATGCTAAATTTCAGTAATTATATTTAAAATTTTAATGGTATATTTTCAGATATTACTCGGCAACTTGGAATACAAATTTTTATTCTTAACAATGACTATTTAAAATTTCTCTTGTAACGATGTCAATTCTCTTATAATTACTCTATGATTTAAGGCAGTTTTTTAAAATCAAAATGTTAACAGTATATTTTTGAGAAACAGTAAGTGGTTCTGGACTTGTCTGGAAAGACAAGAAGCGAGAACCTTGTAAAACATCAGAAAGTGTGGTACAGCTGTAGCAGTTTACAAAGTGTCCCGGCAGTGCAGGACGAGCAGGCGGAACAGCGAAACAACGTAACAGAACAGAGAAGCGTCCGTGTGCGCGCACCGCAGGCACAGGTAGGGCTTTAAACCATAGAGGAAGAGGTGGATTATTTACATGGAGTCTTGGAGCAACCTGATCTCCATTTAGGGAAAAAAGAAAAATAACTTTCTTAGAACTCCACGTCGTATGTTACACACGGATTTTACAGATTATACGTGGACTGAAATATTTAAATGTTGAAAGTAAAACAAGAAATGGCACCAGAGGAAAGTGTAGGATGTTAAAGGCCACTTTCAATCTTGAGATGCAGGAGAAGACGTACTGGAAGGTGAGCCCCAAGCCCAGAACATAAGGGAGCAAATGCGCATATTCAGTTGCACCAGAATAATTTTTTTGGCGAGGTGGAAGAGCTGGTGGAAGATCATCGTCCCTGAGAGAACACTCAGAAGAGCAAGAAGAGACAGGGAAGCCATCTGCTGGAAGGCTGCAGACCAAGAGAGGAGCCTTGAAGGGACGACCAGCTTCTACAGCAGTTTCACTCTGGGGATGCTGGCCGGGTCTGGTCACGGCGGGAGCCTGAGGACGCAGCTCTGGGCCCGCAGGGGCCTCTCTGGCACGTCAGTAAACCAGAGGAGCCTGTGTGAGGCCTGGGAGGGTCTCAAGGCTGGAGCCGGGGCTTCCTCAAGCAAGTGGGCAAACCCCAGGGCTGTCCTGAGCTAAAAAACAAAACCTAGACAGAAAGACTGTGCAAAACGTGAGAGTTTATGTCACTATCATGAACTAAAGATTAGAATTTATGACCAGTGGAGGGGTTTGCTGTGTAGAATACGTCAGGGTCTCGGGTTGAACTCCTGCAAGGCTGTGGGCACGCCAGGGCTGGACCCAGCATTCGGTGGAACGAGGTGACCAGTCACTCCCCGTGGCCTTAGAGGGGAAAGACTGGCCCTCTCTGGAAGAGGATGACACCGTTAGGCACTGCAGTGTTTTATGAACAGTGCCTACCACCTGATAAAACAGTGTCTTCAGAAGGCAGGGTCCTGGGACTGAAGTCAAAGGTGTAAAACAGAGCACAGAAGCAGGTCAATGGACGACATAAACACTGGGGCGTCTGGAAGGGACTTGGAGATAACTCTGTTATGTCAAGGAAAATTGATATAAAATGTGATGAATACAGAACAAAATGGGCACAGTTACTGACAGAGAATGGGAATTTATAAAGATGAATTAAATAGAGATTCTAGCACTGAAAAAAATATGAATTAAAACAAAGGATTTGTGGGGTGGGTGTAACTGCAGATTTCAAAGGGCAGAAGAATGCATCAGGAATCTGTAAGCCAGGTCAACAGGCACATCCAGCTTGAAGCAAAGCAAGAAAGACTCAGTGAACAGACAGAGCTGCAGCGCACAATCCGACACGCTGTGAAGTTCTAAATGTCTGCGATTGGAGCCCCCGCATGAGAAGATGACACTGGCAGGAGGAAGTAGGGCTCAGTGAGTAACGAACAAGAATTTTATGAGACAGGGAAAGGGATCCGGAGACTGAGTGGCTGAAATTTGCAGGGCAGGGTCCTCCCAGGAGTAGTTTCTCAGAGAAAGGGCTCCAGACATGCGCTCGGAGTCCCCTGGAGTCCTCGCCTGAACACTGAGCTGTGGGCGCTCAGGGTGAGATTCCACGATGCTGGACAAAGACCAGCGGCTGAGGGCAGTGTGCGGAGCCAGTCCTGAGCCCACAGGGATCTCATCTCCGACCAGGAGGACCCAGGAGACTGCACTGAGCCTCGCTGGCTTCGTTAGAGACTCAGAAGGCTCATGCCTTAGAAATAGCTACTCCAGACTTGCTCTAAAATAGCGCAGAGCAAGCAAACAACGGGACAGGCAGCTGTGCACTGACTCCTGTCTCATCACAAATACAAAGTCCAGCTTAAAGCAGAATAGACCACAGTGCCCAAGCTTGAAAACACAAGCCCCCGAGAGGAGGCAGGAGAAAGCCTTGGATCAGGCAAAGCTTTCTTTTTCATTTGTTTGTCGTTGATTCTTCTTTTTTCTTTTTTTTCAGGCAAACGTTTCTTAATCATTCCTAATCACAAGTGAAAGGAATTGATAAGCTGGACTTCATCAAAATAAAAAACTTCTGTTCTTTGTCCAATTCCACTAAAATAAGAAGTAAGCCACAGACAGGGAGAAAGTGTTTACAGACCTATAACTGGGAGCAGGCTTGTATCCAGCACATGGGAAGATTCAGCAGCAGATGAGGAGAAAGGACCGTGTTGCAGCAGCTCGGGCAGCTGCGGTGGCTGCACACACTGTGTGTGAAAGACAAACATTCATTCTTTACGTTCTGGAGTCTGGGAGACAGAGACCAGGCTCTGGCAGGGTCTGGTTCTCGGAGAAGGCTGTGCTCCTGGCTCCCGTCCTCACTGCCCTAGATGGAGGGCGAGATCTCGTGTCCGTCATCCCCTGATGAAGGCACTGATCCCGTCACGAGGGTCCCCCACTCATGCCCCGGTCATCTCCCGGAGGCCTGGCCTCCAAACACAAGCACGTTGGGGATTTAGGCTTCGGCATACTAATTTTGGGGGGAAACAGATACTCGGTTCCTGGCAACCTAATTAAAAATAGGCAAGATGCAGACATGCCTCAAAAGACAGAACTGGGACGATCAGCCAGCACACAGCAGAAGCGCAGCACGTCAGCCGTCAGGGGGCGTCAGCCGTCAGGGGGCGTCAGCCGTCAGGGGGCGTCAGCCGTCAGGGGCCGTCAGCCGTCAGGGGCCGTCAGGGAAGGAGAATCGAAAGCACGCCGAGCACTTTCCATTCAGTTTTCGCTGTGAACCTAAAACTGCTCTAAAAAACAAAGTCCACAGAAATCAAAACCATCTACAGAAAAGGCTGAAGGTTTTAGTGACGACGCTAAGGAAGAAGACAGGAGGACCGGAGACCTGCACTTCGGAGGCTGGGCGCGTAGAACCACGGCCTGCTCGGAGACAGCTCGGCGGGTCCTCACGGAGCTGAATCCACGTTCCCCGAGTGCCCTCGCCGTCCCGGTCCTGGGCGTTTAGCTAAGAGAAAAGAAAGCTTGGGCTCAGATGAGACCGGTTCATTAATGCACACGGCAGCTTCACTCATGAAGCTGGAAACGTGTGAGACTGGAAATAGTCTCAGTGTTTCCAAAAGGACAGTGGTTGAGCATTTTTTTGGAATAATCATACAATGGAATAATAATCAGCGATTACAGTGAATAAAATACTGATTTACGTAGCAGCATGGATGAATCCCCAAAACATGATTTTAAGCAAAAAGAAGCCAGACACAAAGCAGCACATACCGCACAGCTGCCCTCGTGCTAACACAGAATCCTAGAGCCGCGAAGCCCAGCTGCAGAGGCGGAGACGGGTCAGCGGTTGCCTTGGCACAGGGTGGGAAGCAGGGCCAGGAGCAGGAGGGTCTTTTAAAGGTGATGAGACCATGTATTTGTCAAACTCGTCAAACTATTAACTTAAAATAAGTGTATTTTATAACATGTAAGCTGTACTTCAATAAACTTAATTTAAGACCCAATGTTGCAAAACTACAAATATCAGCTCACACCAGTCAGAACGGCTATCATGAAAAAGTCCACCAATGGCAAGTGCTGGAGAGGCTGTGGAGAAAGGGGAGCCCTCCTACACTGCTGGTGGGAATGCACATTGGTGCAGCCACTGTGGAGAACAGTGTGGCGGTTCCTTAAAACACTAAAAATAGACTCACCATATGGTCCAGCAATCCCACTCCTGGGCGTACATCTGGAGGAAAGTATAATTCAAAAAGACACCTGTCCCCCAGTGTCCACAGCAGCACTTTTTACGGTAGCCAAGACGTGAAGCACCTCAATGTCCATCAGCAGATGGCTGGATAAAGACGATATGGCATATTTATACAGTAGAATACTACTCAGTGATAAAAAGAATAAAAGAATGTCATTTGCAGTAACATGGATGGACCTGGAGATTGTCATGCAAAGTGAAGTAATCCAGAAAGAGAAAAATACCATATGATGTCACTTATGTGAAATCTTAAAAAAAAAAAAGAAGAAGAAGAAGAAAAAAGAAAAAAAGAGGAAACTAATGAACTCATCTACAAAACAGAAACAGACTTGCAGACACAGTGAACAATCTTATGGTTATTGGGGAAAGAGGGTGGGAAGGGATAAGTTTGGGAGTCTGAGATTTGCAAATGTTAACCACTGTATATAAAAATAGATAAAAAACAAATTTCTTCAGTATAACACAGGGAACTGTATTCAATATCTTTTAATAACCTTTAATAAAAGGAATATGAAAATAAACGTATGCATGCATATGCATGACTGGGACACTGTGCTGCATGCCAGAAATTGACACATCGTAACTGGCTACACTTCAATTAAAAAAGGCCCAGCGCTGTACCACTGCGGGCTCAGCAAATTACCACTGCGGGCTCAGCAAAACTGTTAAGACAGTAGATAATATCGAGTGTCTGAAGAAATCTGCAGCAGGTGGAACCCTATATTCTGCTGGTAGGAATGTAAATTGTTACAGCTCTTTTAGAAATCTATGTGGCATTTCAACTGCAGTGCAAACAGCACAGAGCTAAGCCATTCCGTTCCCAGAAAGAATCCAACAGAAATGGCATACGTGTGTTTAACAAAGTACACGAGCTATAATGTCCACTGCAGCATTATTGGCTGCAGCTTCAAACAGAAAGCAACCCAGATGCCCACCGGTGGTGGCAGGGAGCACAGCAGAAGGCCGTACGGCAGCGACAGTGGACGCACCGCAGCTCCGCGGGTAGTGGGGGTAATTCTGGTTGTGAGACCAACACAGACACACTATGTGACTCCAGCTGTGCAGAACCCCAAACGGAGCCAGTGGACTCTCCCATCCAGGTGGGATCTGGGTTCCCTGGGGGAGGGGTGTGGGGACCGGAAGTGGGCGGGGGCCTTCTGTAAATGTGAGGATGACTGCTTCTCGATCTGGCTGTAGTTACACAGACTGTTGGTCTTGTGAAAGTCCACCGCGTCACACTCTCAGGTCGCGTGCTGTATCCTGGATGCTTAGCGCACTTAATGCAGGTTTATACAGAATGTCACACGAAAGCCACAAAGCTGTATAAATGTCCCAGCAGAATAATGGGCAGAATAATTTACTGGATTTCAAGAAAAGCAAATGAGACTGAAAATGTATCAACCCCAGGGGACGGGAGAGAGAGCTGTGGACGCAGGGCAGGTGCCGGGACCCCGGGACGGGGACAGGAAACTCGGAGCAAGCGTGATGCTGAGGGGCCCTGGGTCGAGCTGATCATTGATGTGTTTTTTTTTTTTTTTGGTAGAACAATCTGGAACGCTTGTTTGAGTGTGTGCTCTTGTACAGGCAAAAACGTATCATGACGGATATGGAAAGCTCCGTGCGTGCTCCCAGGACCCTACCAGCTGTGCGGGGAGAGGCGTGTTACTGACTTTTCCCTGACACATTGGTGTTTACCAGCCATTTCACCCCTTCATTTATAATAAACTAAGTTCATCAAGGGGGAGTGAACGCAGCGTCATGGAACGTCAGTAGCTCTCGCTCACGTCACTTCAAGAACGTGGTAGAAAGTCAGGGCCTGAATGCAGTGGGGGTGAGTCTGTATGGACGTGAGCTGGGGGGGCACGCAGTGAGTGGAGGGCGGGAGGGGGTGCCCAACTCTGTGTCCCCGACAGCAGCGCCCGCTCCCTGGGCCCGTCACCAAGCTTTGCCATCTCTCACGTTAGTTTACAGAATGCACTCCCTAAACTTACTCTGCGCTTTAGCAAGTGGTGATTTCTTTTTCCGGAAAGATTGTTTAGAACAGACAGCCCATGAAGAGCATAGATGCGGATCTGGCACGTCGCTTGTCACATTTCTCTACAGATGCATGCTATGTATTCAGAGTTAGTGATGTTGAACACTATTAGGTAGAAAACAATACAGCTCTGTCAGTGCAAGAGGTGAAAGCAAGCTTGGAGGCACTGAAGCTGCGGCAAGGCCGTAAGGCCCCTGCGCATCTGCGAGGGCGAGGAGCGGGCAGGCGGGCGCAGGCTCGCTCACGGGGGGCCGCAGGGAGGGCGTGGGGGGCCGAAGGCCAGGCGGGGCGGACCTGGGGCCTTCTTCCCAGAAACAGAGTGTAGATTTCTGCTCACGGTGACAGAACGTCTAAGGGAGAAGACAGGACGTGGAACTATCTTAACCTGTTCCTGGTTTTCGCAGCGACAGTCTAAGCGAATCCCATGATGATTTGTAAACGAAAAAACTGGGGCTCACTCAGCTAAGCCACTCAATTAAGGGAAACAGGTGGTTCGAGCACCACTGACTCTAATTTCAAATGCGGAGCTCTGGGCTCCTGCCCCCAGTTGACGCTGCTTTGCTTTATTAATTTATTTGTTTACACGGAAGCACAATTTGATTTACAATGTTGTGTCAGTTTCTGGGGTACAGCACAGTGATTCCATTTTTTATGCACATAGATTTGCTGTTTTTAAAAAGGACTGTCAGTTTTATTTTTTTCAAACATCACAATAACCTGGCAAAGCAGAAGACCTGATTCATTCACTCAACTGGACGTTTCGCT